>NC_086319.1:427402250-427702250 GCF_036172605.1 Pelobates fuscus
TTGTGGAATACCCTTGCATTTCCCTTTCTTTATTCTGTACCCTTCATATATGCCTTAATAAAATAAAGATTGACAAAAAAAAAAAAAAAAAAATGATATCCATTTTCCGAATGGGAGTAAACAGAGGACCGAAAGGGATGCTGATCCGCAGTCCAAGCCTAAGCCACAAGGGCAACAGAAGATCAACCCATGCCTTTGGCCGTCAATTTCTAAATGTTTTAGCCATGACCATGAAAAAAGTATGGCTTGATAATCTTGACACCAGGCTAGGAATGAAGGCATAGTCTTTGCTTAAATTTTACCAAAGAAATTGCAGCACCTTGGTTACAATTATATACCCCAGTACGATAGGAAGAGGAGCAGCACAAATACCACAAGTAAAGCATGTTTATGGAAGAGGCATTCCAAGGTGCATAAACAGACCATTATGCAAAACTCCCATTCTTCTATTCCAATTAGCTAATCTTACCTTGAAAACCTCTGAGCCATGTGGGGGGCTGGTGACACAGGGAACCCTTCTGACAAATGTACGGCTGCCAGAGGGAACTACACAGCGATGCGCACTCGCCCGTTTCGAGGAACTTCGGTGGAACGCAACACCACCCGGGCGTGCGTTCCGCTGCTGTGTACAGGCGCAAGGCCTGCCATGTACTCACTGCATCCTCGGGCCATGCTGTCTTCCCAACATTGGTACCTACTGTGGTGAAATTCTGTCAAACTAATATGGTGACCAGGGGTCATGTGACCAAGCTCATGTATGCCTTTCTCATAGTGGGATAAGCTTTACCCTTTGATATGGTAATTGGGTAGTTCAATACCTTTACAGGTCAGGAAAGAGATAACCACTTCCCCCCCTATCCCCATTCCTTCCTGTTCCTTCTTGGCTGTGCTACTGAGCAGACCCTTAAGCAGACATGGGCTAATTGAGTTTGTATATGTATGCATACATAATAATTTATAGAGTTTGGTAATACACCACACCTACTCTGCATACAAAGATACTGGTGTTGAAGCTCCATACCTCCGCTGAAGGAGCGTGGCCACTCAGCCTGCCACCCGGACAGCTATCGGGCCGCATCCACCAGGTATCAACCCGTGTGCCTCACTTTCAAAGCATGGGCTTGCCACCAGTGGGGTACCTCAGGGATCTGTACTTGGACCCATTCTCTTTAATATTTTTATTAGGGGTATTGCAGAAGGTCTTGATGGCAAGGTATGTCTGTTTGCTGATGATACTAAGATATGTAACAGGGTTGATGTTCCAGGAGGGATAAGCCAAATAGCTAATATTTTAGGCAAACTAGAAAAATGGTCAGATGTGGCAACTGACATTTAATGTGGATAAGTGCAAGATAATGCATCTTGGACGTAAAAACCCAAGGGCAGAGTACAGAATATTTGATAGAGTCCTAACCTCAACATCTGAGGAAAGGGATTTAGGGGTGATTATTTCTGATGATGTAATATAGCAGCAGGAAATGCTAGCAGAATGCTTGGTTGTATAGGGAGAGGTATTAGCAGTAGAAAGAGGGAAGTGCTCATGCCATTGTACAGAACACTGGTGAGACCTCACTTGGAGTATTGTACGCAGTACTGGAGATCATATCTTCAGAAGGATATTGATACCTTAGAGAGAGTTCAAAGAAGGGCTACTAAACTGGTTCATGGATTGCAGGATAAAACTTACAAGGAAAGTGTAGCGGAGCTGCAATATTCACATCAATCTCTCTGCTGGAAGACTTGTACGATATCCAAGAGAAGCGTAGTTCGGCGATCTTCTCCCAAGTTCCGCTATAACCGGACGATATACAGTTTTGGGAGTCAACTGTTTTTTATACAACTCCCCATATACAAGGGGTTTCTTTAATTACATTCCAGGGGTTTTCCCCCAGTGGACCTTGTTGGGGACAGGTAACAAGGACACATTTCCCAGACTCCTCCTCTGTACTTGGAAGATAATTGAGTAAGGACAATTATTTAGTTAGATTATCTCCCAAGTACAGAAAAATAAACCATATTTCAATCCATCATAACTCACTAATATTAGTCAAAACTCCCCAAAAGATACTAGCGAATAGCAGGGATCTGAGCGCCCACTCGAAATATCTGTCGAAATACAGATAAGCACAAAAAATAAATAAATCACTGACAGAGGTGTAGGAATGAACAAAAGAACCTCACAACACCACACACAAAAGTAAAATTATATGATGTCATAAAATGTATAATATATAAAACAATAAAAAGATAATTAAAAAAAAAAAAAAAGTAAAAAAGAAATACTTATACTAAGTATAAGCAGTTAAGCTCCACATATGAGAATTACACCATATATAGTATTATACTTGTGGTGGGACTCTGATTTTATTTAATTTGTTTTGTTCCTGTTTTTATTGCTTCAACTGCTGAAGATTGTTCCATCAATCTGTTGCAGTCTGCTGATCTAGATCCACCTGGTGTGGAGATAAGCGTGCATTTATTGCCCTCTTGTAAGTGCAATTTTTAATATTAAAGTGTCATTTTAATTTTTTTTACTGTATCACGCTATTGGCTTTCCTTTTGACGTTTTGCAGTTACCAGTGGAAGTTTCCATCTTCATGTAACCCCATTGGTGGGTAGACAAGCTTGAATTATCGGACGTCTTGTGAGTTTGCTCACTCTCCCACTCCCCTTTTTTATTACTCAGTTTTTTAACTGTATTACGCTATGTATAGTTTTTGTCTTTTATAGATATTCATTTACTACAGGTACTCAATTTCTCATATGTGGGGCCTAACTGCTTATGATTAGTATAAGTATTTCTGTCGAAATACCGCTCAGATCCGTTCGGTAGAATAGGAATGCCATTCGAGTTAAGTTTAGACCAGTCAACCACGAAGTGAAGCCCCAAGATAGTTCCAGGTGGTTGTATGCTTTGACCAGTCTTCTTTTAGGAGTTTTTAACCATTAAAATAACTAATGTAACCGTTCGTGTAATAGTGGATCGTGTGCCCTGTGTTCGTTAGTTTAGTTCATTCGAATGCCGCTCTGCATATGTGATTGGGAACAAACATACGAAAGAATTGAAGTTCAGGCGTGTTCGCGTTGTCGAGTGTCCGATTATAGCTCCATGTGCTCGACGACCGAACACTGCTGTATGTTCGTGAAAAAGATGGCCGCCGCCACGTGTTCGGTCAAGAGCCGCGCGCACATTCAAATGCCCATAGGAAAGCTTTACTCAATGCTTTCCTATAGACGTCAGTGTCTTCTCACTGATTTTCACAGTGAGAATCGCGGAAGCGGCGTCAAGTGACTGTCAGTGAGACAGCCACTAGAGGCTGGATTAACCCTCTCTGAAATTGCTATGTTTTCAGCTGCAGGGTTAAAGCTAGAGGGACCTGGCACCCAGACCACTTCATTGAGCTGAAGTGGTCTGGGTGCCTATAGTGGTCCTTTAACATGTATAGCTTGGAGGAAAGACAAGACAGGGGGGATATGATAGAAACATTTAAATACATAAAGGGAATCAACACAGTAAAGGAGGGGAACTATATTTAAAAGAAGAAAAACTATCACAACAAGAGGACATAGTCTAAAATTAGAGGGACAACGGTTTAAAAATAATATCAGGAAGTATTACTTTACTGAGAGGGTAGTGGATGCATGGAATAGCCTTCCAGCTGAAGTGGTAGAGGTTAACACAGTAAAGGAGTTTAAGCATGCGTGGGATAGGCATAAGGCTATCCTAACTATAAGATAAGGCCAGGGACTAATGAAAGTATTTAGAAAATTGGGCAGACTAGGTGGGCAGAATGGTTCTTATCTGCCATCACATTCTATGTTTCCAACAGATGCCTGATCCGTGCCGTGCTGTGACAAGGAAGAACGGAGGTGGGTTTGCCGGGGGAAGCCCTTTATAGGGTAAAGGGGGAGGAACTTTTCTTAATTCCTATCTTGCAGATGCTTGTTCCAATTAGAAAACACAACCCATACGTACTGCCACCATGTGTCAGAAAAAAAGAGCTATAATAACCACTAAACCTGGTTGATTAAACCCAGATTAAACCCTGTAATGTATAAATGTAAAAAATAACCTCAGTTAAAGGCACACTCTAGTCACCAGAGCAACTACAGCTTATTGAATTTGTTCTGGTGAGTAGACTCATAACCTTCAGGCTTTTTGCTGTAAACACGGTCTATTCAGAGAAACATTACAGCCTAGTGATAACTTCACTGGCCACTCAGATAGCTGTTAGAGATCCTTCCTGGGTCATGGCTGCCTAAAATGCATCCAAACATTCAGTATCTCCTCCCTCTGCATGCAGACATTGAAATTTCCTCATAGAGATTCATTGATTCAATTCATCTCCATGAGGAGATGCTGATTGGCCAGGGCTGTGTTTGAATCATGCTGGCTCTGCCCCTGATCTGCCTCTTTGTCAGTCTGAGCCAATCCTATGGGGAAGCACTGTGATTGGATTAGGCTACCACTTCTGATGATGTCAGCAGACTGCTTGTTTTTCTGAGGCAAACAGCATGCAGATCTACAACTTCAGGCTTGCATACAGTAAGATTTTGCTATATTTATGGAGGCATGAGGGGCTCAAGGGGGCTAGATGGTGGTTTTAACACTATAGGGTTAGGAATACATGTTTCTGTTCCTGACCCTATAGTGATCCTTTAATACTCAGTTATTCAAATCAATTTACTGATTTTTACATTAAACGTGGGCTGGGTATGGCTTACTCTGTTAATTATCAATCGATCATGGAAAGTCTCCTTAATTCATCAAACCGCCACACTCTCTAAGCTGTAATAAAAGGAATAAACTGTCTCTAGATAGCAAACCAGCACGTCTTTGGAAATGATGAGGCGCTGTAGTAGCTCCCCACTTGTTACAATGCGGTAAAAGTGTCCAATAATTACTCAAATCCTAGAAAGATAAAGATGGAGACTTCATATTCTCATTTTTACAAAAGTGACAAATTCATACACAGCACTAAATGTGGAATCTGGTTCCAGTTTTAATTTTATTTATAGCAATTCCAGACTCTAATCACATATAGCCAATTAAGAATAAAAAGTGTTTATGAAATAATTCACCTGCTGGTGCACTTGGCCAGGACCCAAACAAACTCTAAAGACATTTATCATACGAATCATTATTACCCAGAAGAAATAAAACCAAGCGAAATCTTCCAAACTCTCCAACAAACATCTCATTTATACATTCCCTAAATTGGAAAAATAAATTAATGGCAAACAGAACAAGATACTCTAATAATAAACACCAGCACGCATTTTGCGCACTAGAGCTACTCGGAGACTGTCTCTTGTGACAGTAATTGTGGATATTAAAGGGACACTATAGTCACCTGAACAACTTTAGCTTAATGAAGTGTGGTGTATAGAACATGCCCCTACAGCCTCACTGCTCAATCCTCTGTCATTTAGGAGTTAAATCCCTTTGTTTTTGAACCCTAGTCACACCTCCCCGCATGTGACTTGCACAGCCTTCCATAAACACTTCCTGTAAAGAGAGCCCTATTTAGGCTTTCTTTATTGCAAGTTCTGTTTAATTAAGATTTTCTTATCCCCTGCTATGTTAATAGCTTGCTAGACCCCGAAAGAGCCTCCTGTATGTGATTAAAGTTCAATTTAGAGATTGCGATACAATTATTTAAGGTAAATTACATCTGTTTGAAAGTGAAACCAGTTTTTTTTTTCATGCAGGCTCTGTCAATCATAGCCAGGGGAGGTGTGGCTAGGGCTGCATAAACAGAAACAAAGTGATTTAACTCCTAAGTGACAGTGAATTGAGCAGTGAAATTGCAGGGGAATGATCTATACACTAAAACTGCTTTATTTGGGGGCGTGGCCTGGCACTGGAGCTGAACGGTCGCATGTAGGAGCAGCTCCCAGCACCGAAGCCGAAAAGGAGCCAATATAATCGGAAAAACGAGCAAAAACAGCAAGTATATAAAGGGGAAACGAGCACTATGTCCCAGCGCCCCAAAACCAAATCCGGGAAAGCGGATAAAGCCTCATTTTTTGGGGCAAAATCCGCGGTCTCCAAACATCACGATGAGGCTGAGCCTGGGCAAGATGGCGGCGTCCCGAAACCGCAGGAAAATTCCCTCTCAGCACCTTCATCTCCCACAAACACGGACGATCAACCTCCAACAATGAGAGGCATAAGGGAACTGATGGCAGAGTTCTCTAACAATATACAGAGAAATATGCAGCTGCAAATAAAGACCATGACAGCAGACCTGCAAAAAGACATACAGGACATTGGGAACCGTACAGCCCAAATGGAGTCCAAGATGGACGAGTATGCTGAAGCACATAACAGTTTAGCTGATAAATTCCAAGAATTTGAAGCCACACTGGAAGCACAAAGGTTAAAGTTAGCTGACATGGAGGATAGAGCGAGGAGGAACAATCTCCGGTTCAGGGGAATACCAGAGACTATCACAAATGCTGAATTGCATAACTCTCTCTCAACTATGTTCCAGAACCTGGTACCAGAATTGCATCCGGACCAGCTGTTAATTGATAGAGCTCATAGGCTGCGCAGGCCGAAACACCTGCCGCAATCCGCAGTCAGAGATGTAATCGCCAGAATACATTTTTTCCACGCGAAAGATAAGATCATGAGAGTCAGCAGAAACTCTAACATGCCAAAAGAATACAGCTCCATCAAAATATTTGCGGACCTATCCGCAGACACGCTGCAATTCAGGAAAATGATGGCGCCGGTTACTTCTACCCTACGCGAGCACGGCCTAAATTACCGTTGGGGATTCCCGGCTAAGCTTCTGATCTCCCATCAAGATGCGATACACTCCATCACAACTCCGACTCAAGGCATCCAGAAACTGAAAGACTGGGGACTGCCAGAACCGGCCAAGCAGACGGGAGTGCCCAGGTTGTCGCCTCCTGGAGAATGCGTAACTATTCTAACATTATGGTGCAACACTAGTTACTAGGACTTTACATCAGAATAATTATAGGTGCACTTCAAATGTAATTGTATTATGTTGCAGACTAAGCCCCATTATAAACGGCAGCGAATGCTGGCTAGAATACGCCACTGCCCAATGACTAATCCACCCCCATACTCATGGGGCCATACACCATTATGTAAGCTTTGCTCCAGGGGATACTGTTAAGACAGTGAGGATACGCTTACTTAATTGTTGAAATATGTTATCGTTGCTTTTTCTTCTACTTTAGTACACTATTGGTATGGTTAATCTTTATGTTAAAATTGCTCCTAAGGTTTCATGGTGGAAGTCCAACATGAATACAGACTTCACCACCACTACCCCCGTTAGACGTGCCTACCTACTAGGCAGAGTCTCAAGGCTCTATTTGGTGGACCCACCTGTCCCTATGATCCCGTCCCACCCCACTCACAGCCCTACCCTCCTTCTTTTTAGTCACGAACCTAAAACTCTGAAAAGGCAGTACAACCTTAAAGATTGGATGCCACAATCTGGTAACAGACCAATGGTTCCCGCTAGACAACTGTCCAAACAGATAGCATCCCTCACCCCCCTGAGTTCTAATGGTTAAGATACTAACGTATAATGTAAAAGGCCTAAATTCCCCCGGCAAACGCAGGCTGTTACTGCAAGACCTTAAGAAAGACGGGATAGACGTAGCGTGTATACAGGAAACACATTTCACAAAAGCCCGAACTCCTGCTGTGTTCACTAAACTATACCCCGCACAGTACCATGCCCTATCTGACAACAAGACAAAAGGGGTATCTATCCTGATACATAAAGACATAGCATTTCAAGAACAAGCCCTCTCTGTGGACACCCAAGGGAGATACATTATTTCAGTGGGCCTTTTCAATAATGTTCAATACACATTAGCCTCGGTGTACTTCCCTAACACGGGTCAGGAAAACTTCCTGCGGCACATACTCAATGAGATAGAAAAACTGAAACAGGGAGGATTGATATTGTGCGGTGACTTTAATTTTATAACCTCACCAGACATTGATACGACCGCAACCCCCACAGGGACCAGACGAACAAGTACAATATCTATGAGTAAAAAACTATCTAGATTACTCATGCTCCATAACCTGTATGATAGTTGGAGAGTACTCCACCCAAAAGAACGAGATTATTCCTTCCATTCCAAGGTGCATAACACCTACACCCGCATAGACACCTTTTATGTGGACCAATCCACGCTGGCACAGGTATCAGGGTGTGTCATGGGCGACATCACCTGGTCGGACCATAGTCCGGTATTCCTTGAACTGTACGATAGGTTCCAATTCAAGGGGAGAGGGAACTGGAGACTAAATGAATCCTTACTACAAGATAAAACATTTGTGGACCAAATAACAGCAGAACTTTCATATTACTTCCAGACAAACTCTGAGGGAGGGACCCCAGACAATATAGTATGGTCGGCCCACAAAGCTGTAGTAAGAGGACTGTTTATTAGACACTCCTCATACCTTAAAAAAAAAAAACAGGCAAATGACTACATTAGACTGCCAAAAACAACTGGCGACCTTAACCACCCAGAATAAACAAGCCCCCTCCCAAAGCTTAGCAAGACAAATCCAAACTGTAACAGACAAACTTGCAGATCTGCAGGCGGCCAAAACCTCCTACTACCTACAGAAGCTAAAAGCGACCCAATATCACCATAGTGGAAAAGCCACAAAACAACTAGCAGCTAGGCTCAGAGAGAAGCTAGCAGCAGCTAAAGTAGCATACTTACATAGCTCAGATGGCCACAAAATACAAAACCCTGAGGACATTACCCAGGAATTTGCAAAATATTATTCGGGGTTGTATAACCTAGGTGACAAACCTGACACCCCTCCCATACAAGAGGGAAATATTAAGAGTTTCCTGGCCCGGCTCCCCCTCCCTAGACTACATCAATCCCACATAGACTCATTACTTCAACCCATCACCCTACCAGAAGTATTACGAACAATAAAACTCCTTCCTTCAGGGAAGTCGCCAGGGGCAGACGGTCTACCCAACTCGTATTATAAGACGTTTGCCGAAATCTTGGGCCCTAGACTTGTCCGAGTGTTCCAAGCAGCCACAGCCAAAGGGGAACTGCCACCGGAGATGTTACTGGCAACGATTGTTACTCTGCCAAAACCAGGGAAATCCCCAGACCAATGTAAGAATTTCCGGCCTATTTCCCTGTTTAACACAGATGCTAAATTATACGCAAAAATCTTGGCCACTAGGCTGAGCACGATACTACCCTCACTCATTGGGGACGACCAGACCGGGTTTGTACTGGGGAGACAGGGCCTTAACACCCGAAAACTATCCCTACTAATGGAGAAACTGAGGGGGACCGGCCCAGGTAGGTTGCTACTGGCTCTAGACGCAGAAAAAGCGTTTGACCGCCTGAACTGGTCCTTCCTTCAGCAGGTCCTATTGACATTCGGATTCCCACAACAGTTCGTCCAACAAATATTTGCTTTGTACTCCCATCCTAGGGCCCAGGTCATGCAGGCGGGATTTAAATCTGACACATTTACAATTACAAATGGTACCAGACAGGGATGCCCCCTGTCACCCCTACTGTATGTACTGGCACTAGAACCACTACTTGTAGCGATTAGAACACACCCGCATATAATGGGAATGGACTGGCATGGACATCAAGTTAAAGTCGGTGCGTTTGCAGACGATATCCTATTGTATGTCTGCCAACCCGATAAATCTCTACCACACATAATGCAACTCATCAAAGACTATGGGGACATATCCTACTACTCTTTGAACACATCCAAAACACAAGCACTAGGGCTACGCTTGGATCCACAGATACTGGCACAATTGCATAAAACCTACCAATTCGAGTGGAGGAAGAATGATATTAAATACTTAGGTCTGACATTCACTAAGAAAGCCTCTGAAATGTTCCCTATGAACTATACTAGGGTGTGGAATGAATGCGTGTATATGATGAGGGGTTGGGGGAGGCTGTTTCTCACTTGGACGGAACGCATTGTTGCTATTAAGATGTCCGTGTTACCGAAGTTACAATATGTGTTCAGGAACCTCCCTCTAAGGGCCCCACAATCCTACTTTAAAATCATACAATCTAAACTACTCCAGTTTATCTGGGGGACGAGCCGGGCTAGGATTTCTAGCAAACTGCTGATGGCTCCAGTAAACCAAGGTGGCATGGCATTTCCAAACGTAAAATCCTACTACCAAGCCGCGATTCTAACGCCGCTATTGACACACATGGTGAAAGGACCCCGGCCACAATGGGTAACTCTAGAAAACTTAGCTACTAAACCTTTCCTGACCACTAATCTGATATGGTTACATAAAAATAACAGACCAAATACCCAGTTAATGCCTCTGCAGTTACGATTAGCGCTACAAATATGGGATGCGCAACGTGTAAAACTTGAGACTGCTAAACCCCTTTCTATGGCAACCCCTATTGACGCCATAACATACTGCATTCCAACGTTTCATGCTAAACCATGGATTGAGAAAGGGGTCAACTGCTTGGCTCAGATATTTGACTCAGGTGAACTAATGAGTTTTGAGCATCTGAGCAGAGAGTATGACATCCCACGCACGTCACAATACTCGTATATTCAACTTAAGTCCTTCCTACACAAACGTAACAAACCCAGTGGAGCAACACCCACCAAACACAGGGTACTATCAGTATGGGAACAAATAGGAATCGCAGGTCAATTCCCCCCAAGGTTCAAACCACTCTGAGAGCTATAAGCTCATATTGCTATACCAGCCTTTTGCTGGCTCAGTTCAGGCCACTGAATGGGAGCTGGACCTCCTAACCCCTGTTACTGCACGCCAATGGAAGGAAATCGCACAATCCCCCAGGAAACTGATCAAATCTGCCCCTCTTATGGAGCAGCATCAAAAAATGTTGTATAGGTGGTATATGGTGCCCACACGCTTACACAAAATATATCCCCACACACCCCCGACGTGTTGGAGATGCAATCAAGAAATTGGCTCGGTCCTCCACATTTGGTGGAGATGCCCACGCTTAATTAGATATTGGATAGATATCCAAAAGATCATTACTGCGGTCACAAACATTACCTTACCCCTTGACCCCATGACCTATTTGTTGCTGGGAGTCCCCAAAGATATATCTACACAATTGAGGAAACTGATATATCATGTACTATTAACAGCACAAAAACAAATAGCAAGATCATGGAAAACCACGGGAGCCCCAAGCATACCACACCTTCTCCAAGAAATAGATAACCAAGCGATCTATGAGACAAATTTCTCTAAGACACGTCCTGGAGCAAAACGCCTAGGCGGTGCGTGGGAACAGTGGCGTGCTTGGAGAACGACCAACCCATAAGACCAACCCGTACACACCAGGCAGATCACAAGGGTAGAGTTGGTCTAGTGGACGGATAAGGTAGGCATCAGGTAGCAAGAAGCGTGGAGTCAGGCTAGAACCAGGATCCAGGCCTAGCAAGCAGGCTCTGTAAAAGGTTGTTTGGAAATATAATTAATCTAACTGCGGTGTAACACTAGATTAATGTACCTAGATGTAATCGCTTGTTAATTCTACTGCATTGAAAACGAATGTACATCATTGTATCGTGACTATATCCCCCCCCTTCTCCCCCCTCATTACCCGTCTTCTTTCTGTACCCCCCCTTCCCCTTCCCCTTATGTTTATGACATGAAAAAACTAATAAAATACAAATTTAAAAAAAAAAAACTGCTTTATTTAGCTAAAGTAATTTAGGTGACTATAGTGTTCCTTTAATCTAACCAGTCTATGATTAGCAAATGAATCAATTGATAGGTTTGAATAAGTGGGTATTAATAGAAGTATATTTTAAATTATGTGAATAAAGTGTATTCCCATTAGATGGCACCTCTCACACAGACAATCACAAGCTGCCCCTCTAATCACCTCGAACATCTCGCAGTCCCTCAGGGGCCTGTTGGTCATCACCACACCATTGTTGAACTCATCAAGTGGTCTCCTCCTTTCCGCTGTTTTGTTTCCGTTGCTGAGCTTGATGAGGGTCCCACACTTTTCATGGAAAAGTAAAGCATCATTTGATGTGGGGGGAGAATGTTCGGCAGCTGGGGGAGGGGAGCCAAGGCTCACATTTAAGAGACTCCCGTGATAGGCTGACAGAATGGCGTTACTGACCACTGTTGAAAGCTCAGTGCTGGGAAAACCTGAGAACAGAACAGAGGGTAGTCTTATTGTTCAAGATATATTCAGTGATGTCTAACAAGGCCGACTAGGGGAACGGTCACTTCTCTGAATTTATACCATTCAATAGAACATTAAAGTTGTGTTCCATTTGTTCCCATTTTCTTTTACATTTTTCTTTTAGCATATGACAATTCAGTAAAGACAAGGCACAGCCAGGGCACACAATGCAAATGAGAAATAGAAACGTGTCATTTCTCCTCCTTTATATGCGCTCTCTGTGCTGACCACCAGGTGTAAAGGGCGGATCTTATAACAATGATTGACAGGGAGCTAAGATGGAGGTGGCTCTCTCTATACTGACTGCCAGGTGTAAAGGGCGGAGCTTATAACAATGATTGACAGGGAGCTAAGATGGAGGTGGCTCTCTCTATACTGACTGCCAGGTGTAATGGGTGGAGCTTATAACAATGATTGACAAGGAGCTAAGATGGAGGAGGCTCTCTCTATACTGACTGCCAGGTGTAAAGGGCGGAGCTTATAACAATGATTGACAGGGAGCTAAGATGGAGGTGGCTCTCTCTATACTGACTGCCAGGTGTAATGGGTGGAGCTTATAACAATGATTGACAAGGAGCTAAGATGGAGGTGGCTCTCTCTATACTGACTGCCAGGTGTAAAGGGCGGAGCTTATAACAATGATTGACAGGGAGCTAAGATGGAGGTGGCTCTCTCTATACTGACTGCCAGGTGTAAAGGGCGGAGCTTATAACAATGATTGACAAGGAGCTAAGATGGAGGTGGCTCTCTCTATACTGACTGCCAGGTGTAAAGGGTGGAGCTTATAACAATGATTGACAGGGAACTAAGATGGAGGTGGCTCTCTCTATACTGACTGCCAGGTGTAAAGGGCGGAGCTTATAGCAATGATTGACAAGGAGCTAAGATGGAGGTGGCTCTCTCTATACTGACTGCCAGTTGTAAACGGCGGCGCTTATTACAATGACTGACACGGAACTAAGATGGAGGTGGCTCTCTCTATGCGGACTGCCAGGTGTAATGGGCGGAGCTTATAACAATGATTGACAGAAGATAGAGGCAACCAATAGAAGGGTAAAGAGATGTGGTTCCACCACCCTCCCAAGGCCGGTATCGGACCATCACCTTCCTGATGCATGCGGCGCAGCCACCACCTCAGTGCAGCCACCACCTTACAACACCCGCATTCTCCAATGCATGTCCCAGCTATCAGCTAAGCAAATAATAATTACAATGAATTATTATATAAACTCCTCCGATTTCAAATTCTTCTTTATGCAAGTGCTAAAAAAAGCTGGATGTTTCCACTCACCCAGTCAGACATTCAGCAGGTCTCACTCACCGTTCTCAGTGTCAAGGCTGTTGGGGAATTTATCAGGACGAGAATGGCCAATAGACAAAAGGGAACCTGTACAGAGACAAGAAAATTAGAAACAAAACAAAACTATAAAATAAAGGAATTAACAGCAATAAACCTATCCCGAGTGATCGCTTCTGCAAGGGGAGGTATCCTGCTAGTCTCTAAAACAGAGGAATCAACTTCCTCAAATCCATGAAAAACTAGATTCACAGGATATTTTCATTTTTTGAGTAAAATGTCTGGGGAATCATAAGCAGGTCACACCAAGTCCTGTTCGAGAAAGCCTGCATGTTCTGCACTCCTATAGCCAGTATGTTACCTTGTTCTGAGAACTCACCTTGGCCTTCTGAGTGACTTCATCTCAAGCAATATATGGGTTTAGAACAGTAGGGGTGCTTTTACCTCGCCAGGTTTAAACCCGAAGATGTCCTGGCACCAATTAGCTACATCATCTCCTGAGTTCATCCTTTCACCTCATCTGATCAGGAAGGTCTGCCTCGGCGTCAGCTGACAATCTCAGCCTATCAATGGCAGGCGATAGCGAGTAATACTACTCACAAAAGGCAACAAGAAACAAGCTATTGCCGGCCTTCCTAATCACTGCGGCTACCAGAGACAGGCTATAACCAGCCTTCCTAATCACTGCGACTACCAGAGACATGCTATTACCGGGCCTTCCTAATCACTGCGACTACCAGAGACAGGCTATTACCGGGCCTTCCTAATCACTGCGACTACCAGAGACAGGCTATAACCGGCCTTCCTAATCACAGCGACTAACAGAGACAGGCTACAACCGGCCTTCCTAATCACTGCGACTACCAGCCTTCCTAATCACTGCGACTACCAGAGACAGGCTATTACCGGCCTTCCTAATCACTGCGACTACCAGAGACAGGCTATTACCGGCCTTCCTAATCACAGCGACTAACAGAGACAGGCTATTACCAGCCTTCCTAATCCCTGCAACTACCAGAGACAGGCTATTACCAGCCTTCCTAATCCCTGCAACTACCAGAGACAGGCTATTACCAGCCTTCCTAATCCCTGCAACTACCAGAGACAGGCTATTACCAGCCTTCCTAATCACTGCGACTACCAGAGACAGGCTATTACCAGCCTTCCTAATCACTGCGACTACCAGAGACAGGCTATTACCAGCCTTCCTAATCACTGCGACTACCAGAGACAGGCTATTACCAGCCTTCCTAATCACTGCGACTACCAGAGACAGGCTATTACCAGCCTTCCTAATCACTGCGACTACCAGAGACAGGCTATTACCAGCCTTCCTAATCACTGCGACTACCAGAGACAGGCTATTACCAGCCTTCCTAATCACTGCGACTACCAGAGACAGGCTATTACCAGCCTTCCTAATCACTGCGACTACCAGAGACAGGCTATTACTAGCCTTCCTAATCACTGCGACTACCAGACACAGGCTATTACCAGCATTCCTAATCACTGCGACTACCAGACACAGGCTATTACCAGCCTTCCTAATCACTGCGACTACCAGAGACAGGCTATTACCAGCCTTCCTAATCACGGCGGCTACCAGAGACAGGCCATTACCGGCCTTCCTAATCACTGCGACTACCAGAGACAGGCTATAACCAGCCTTCCTAATCACTGCGACTACCAGAGACAGGCTATTACAGCCGTTTTCGGCAAATCCCAGGTGCCAGGTCGCCACAGCGACTAGGATTTCAGTCCTGGCGCATGGGATTTGTTGGCCCATTCAGCACCTGCGGTCTGCCAGCAGCTGGGGAGCATGGGGCGTGCGCACAGGGAGGAAGCTCCTGTTAGATTGAGGTAGACGCGCGAGGGAGCGGTAACCTACCTGCTCTGCTCTCTCGCACGTCCGCCAGTGATCACTAATCAGTGCTCTATGGAGCAGAGCAGGGAGATGGCTGAAGCCCCACTGGACCACAGGGAACCACTCCAGCGCCAGGTAGGGACGCTGGCTGGTCACCTTAATGTGTTTAATTGAAGTGACAGTGAATGTGAGTGTGTAAGTATATGTTTCAGTAAATGAGTGTGTGTAGCGGAGAGCTGATTTTTCACAGCTTAACTCCACCAATATATCCAGAGCATACAGGAACAAGTAATAAACCCAAGAGAATATCCAGCACAATCAGCAATAAAGTCACATAGAATTCAATCACCTTTCCCAATCACTGGACGGCACACAGTATCAGGAGTAGAACTAACGTTTAATGGCAACATTCCTGCTTTTATGAGATTCTCCCATGCAAGGGAGGGATTCACATTAATTACACTTTGCACCAATCATACAGACGTTACCTCCCACACATCTCCTCCCCTTAGCTTAACAGATAATACGATTATACTGTACATACTTTTCCCCACTTTCCAGATGTACCCCAAATACGTGTGATATACCTCTGGGTGAGCAACATATCCAAAAATCACCCAGATCAGAGCAGGTGTTCGGGAGTTATGAGAAGGTAAAGTTTTGACCTACCGCATCGGTAAAGATGCCGAAATTAGTTCCATGAAATCTGGCCCTGCGGTCGGTCTCTATTCGTGCCCCAATACTCCCGAAAGGCTATGCCACACATAATGGAGTTGGTAACCGGATGAATCCCCTAGTTTGTGGGATTCATCCTACCGAATGCCGGGCCGTTCGTGAGTTGGTTTCGGTACTTTCTGCCATCCAGGAGGTCTTAGCGGTGTTCGGCTAGTCGAGTGTACATTTTCAGTTCCAGACACTCGACGACCAAACACCGCTGTTCGCGGGGTTAAGATGGCCGCCGCCCATACAGCGCTTTGTCTGGAACCAGAGACCCACACGAGTCCATAGGGCAGTCTTGGAGAGACCAAAGAATGCAGGAGGAGCGGGATTGCCATCGGTACTCGCATACTACCAGGCGACCCACCTACATCGACTGGTGGACTGGCACGCCAACCCGACCACCAAACAATGGGTAGGAATGGAGACGCAGCAGGCACAGGGAAAGATCCCCTTCCCTGCTGTGGCTAGGAGGCACCACACCAGGAGATATGTACACAGGAAACCCGATGATCGACTCCACACTAAGGGTCTGGTGCAGGATAAGATACGCCAACCAACTTACCACATCGCCCAACCCCCTTACTCCCATAGCCAACAACCCAAGATTAGCAGGGGGACTTAAACCTGCTGCCCTAAGGAACTTTCAGGCATCAGACTGGACATATCTGCGCCAATGGTGCACCAGCTCGAAACTCAAACCCTAGCAGACCTGCTACCGGATTGTAGACCGACAAGACTGGACGAATATCACTACCATCTGCTGAGAACCTATTACACCACCATAGCCGGAAAAGACCACATACACCGATCACCGTTACCACTGGAACAACTATGCACAGAGAGGCGACACCTCACGCATGGCGTATCAACACTATACGCCATACTCCAGCACAACGGAGATGGCAGCCCGTTGGGCTTCACTGAGCGCTGGGAAAAAGAGACGGGAACAGTACTCACGGATTCCGAATGGGACAAGATCTTCCAGCTGACACATAGGGGGAGCATCAGCTCCAAATACCAGGAGTGCAATTATAAAATATTGACACACTGGTACAGGACCCCAGACATTCTCCGACATGTACACGAGACAATACCAGGTGAATGTTGGAGATGTGGTACGGAGACAGGCACAGGGCTCCATATATGGTGGACATGCTCACTTATCGCACCATACTGGCGGTTGATACACCGAACGATCAAGGAAATTACTGACACAGACCTCCCACTACAACCCCTGTCGATGCTGCTTAACCACACGCAGATGCCACTGAAGAAGTACAAAAGGGGACTCACCATACACCTGCTCACGGCAGCAAAAACACTCATACCGACACACTGGAAAAGCACAACGGTACCCACCTTCCAACAATGGGTCGACAGGGTGGAACATATATACAGCATGGAAATGATGACGGCCTCCCTGCAGGGTCGCTCGGAAAAATGCGCCTTGACCTGGTTCCCGTGGATGGACTTCATGGCCAGGAGGATTGCACGAGCCGGGGCGCATCTGCCGGAGGGTCGGCTGTCCTCTCGGACAACCACGGCCGAGACGACCGAGCGCATCCGCCACTTCTACCCCTGACCTTACTCTCCTCTACCCCTCCACACAAGATAGTATACAAACTTAGACGAGACGACCGACCCCTGCTACGAAACCACATCAACCCGAGACCCTAGGACACCCGAAAGGGGACTAAGGAGACGGGAACCACTGACCACACGAGATAGAGACAACACCATACTCCCCCAACACATATACCCCGACTAAAAACAAAAAAGCAGTTTGACAACAAGGGCACACGAAATAGCGACACGTCAAACACTCCACCAGAGTTGCGGGCGACTACGAAGACATAAATGATGCTTAAGTCACACGGGTTGAGAGATAGACAGGGAGGGACTTAGGACGACTGTGGCGAAACCGACCTCGCCACGTGTCCTTGGAGGGGGCTGCTTGCCCGCCTCTTGCCTTTGGACTATGGCCCTGGGAGATTGGGCCCTTTTACAAAACGTATTCGGCCCTAACAGAGTGCATGTCACTCATTCTGGCCCTTTAAACACAGTGGGGCCATTCGGTACTTGCCCTGTGTGAGCAGTGATACCCCCAGATAGCTATGCCATGGAGCCTATTCATATAATGAAAGACTATGGGAAAGACTTTGGCTCCATGGCAATTAAACTGTATTTGTGTGGTCTGCGTGCCATTCACCTAATAATGTGCACGCAGACCTGAGCTATCTGGGGATATGTTACATGTCTGTGTTTAATGTATGAAAAGTGACTTTATAGATTTTAAAACATTATCCTGTATTTAGGTCCCCACATGTGTAATGGAGTTTTGTCTTTGACCTGGGAGATAATTGGATTACTTCTCCAATTATCTCCAGGGCAGAAGGGAGGAAGCCAGGATGCATTGTGGGGATGTTTTACTTTTACTGTTTGAGCCAGATTAAAATACTGCCAGCCAGGGGGAACAAAAGATACTTTTACTAACTTTTGAACCCCTGGTCTGATTTATGCCATTTTTTAATATGTTGTTCCCCTGAATGGATTGATTGTGGATATGTATTTTTATGTGAATGTGATGTATGGTTTTAAAGTTACAGAGTATGTGTGGAAACTGTATTTTTACTGTATGTAATAAATTATGTTAATTGCTTATCTGAGGGGAGGGGATGTGTGGGTTGTACTGTTACTTGATTGGTTATTTTATGCCTCCCCCTGGGTGTGTCCTGTATATGCACCACCGTAATAAAAACCAGGCTGGGTGTGCCAGGACCTCAGATTCTGCTTGACCCTCAAACCGATGTGTCGTCTAGTTTTTGGGGGAATTGGATTGTATGCTGACTGCCAGGAGTGTAAGCGGATTGTATGCTTTTCCTGTTCGGCTGATTCCAGGGTTCGTGTGTTTCCAGTTCGGGAGTTTCCAGAATTCATACAGTTTGCAGTTCGGGAGATTGGTGATTGCTGTAGCTGCTGGTCTATGGAAAAGGGGGATATCGCCTAAACTGGGTTTTATCCTCTGGTGTGTGAAACGGTCCGTTACAACGACAAAGGATCGAGTCTAGACAGAGTACAACAGATATATTCCCAGGGAGACCGGACCCGAACTAGCCACGGAGAGCATAACTACAACACGTTGATGGGGGGAATGGAGGGGGGAATGGAGGAAATGGGAAGGAACATCATTAAGATAGACACAACCTCGAATACACAAAACACGCAGTTACTGACATAAGAACCAGCTCTGGCGACTACAAGGAGACACACAATATCCTGGTAACATGACCTTGCACGCCACACGGACCCCCCGATAGCCACAAGACTACCGCCAAACGCCGATAACAGCACACACGAAAACAGCTCAGGGGTACGACCAAACACAAACCCGTAGGAAGGATCCCAGACACAAGCCACCCAACTTCTTAAGTAACATACGGACTAAAAGCCTGCATACACATAAAGTGCCTACAGCACGAATCCCTCCTGTAGAGTCCAGGTCTGAAACCGGCCTGATACAAACGTGGGAAGAGAATTCACCTCTATAGGCTTTCTATTTATTTGTTTCTTTCTTTAACACGGTTAGTCTGTAAAGACAGGCCAATAAGTACACATCTTAAAGCGGCACTGTCATGCCGAATCCCGTTTTTTTTTTTAACCCCCCTCCTGCCTCCACTACATTCAATCGACCCCCTAGTCACCCCCAAATGCACCTAAGCCCCCCACATTACCTATTTTTTATTCTTTATTTTCTGCCCCGATCTATATTCAGGGCGCCACCATCTTTGTGTGGGTAGGTGAAGTCCCTGTGGGACACGTCATCTGCCCACACTACACAGACTGTGAGATTCCCGCACATGCCCAGTGAAACACCTGGACATGCGAACGGGAATTTAATCTATTCATTCATTCATCAGACAGACGAATGAATGAATAGAAAAAAATCAAACGGACAAACAAACACTGAGTATGACCTCCATAATAGCATAAGGGAGATTCAAATCTCCCCAATGCCCCTACTCGCTATACCGCGAGTAGGGGCATGTCCACTAAACTGTAAAAAAAAAGGGTAATAAGGGGGGGGGGGGAGACGACCTACTGCCCCCCCGGCCCCCACCCCTGGGCGGCGGGTGGGGGACCTACCGTCCTCCCCCCCAGCCCCCACCCCTGGGTGGCGGCCATAATGGTAATAGGGGAGAGCCCCTACTGTCCTCCCCCCGCCCCCACCCCTGGGCGGCGGGTGGGGGCACTAAGTAAATTCCCCCTCCCCCCATCAAGGTGACTAGGGGTCCCCAAGCCCATAGCAATGTATATGTATAAAAACATGTCACTAGAAGGTCAACATGACATCAGGCAACCCTGTTAACAACCCGATAGGTTGGCATACGTATATAGCTATACTTCTGCCCCTCCCAACGTCTCAATGTATAATTACTCATCTACCGTAGTTGACAACTTGATATGAACCAGCACTGTTGGTCTCTCACTACTTTTTCTACCGATCTAAATGTGAATAATTGTTTACTGACGCCCTAAATGTAATACTGCATAACAATTCTTCCGATAATGTTATTTGTTACCTTGCTTTCTCACATATATGTAATATGTCAAATGAAAAATAAAGATTGTCTCAAAAAAAAAAAAAAAAGATGTCCGCCGCCACGTGTTCGGCTGCCGAAATGGCGGCCACTCAGGGGATACAGCAGTGAGTTCGTATAAACCAAGGGAATGAGAGAAACGATCAGGGAGGTCAATTGCATGATTAATGTACATCAGGGTGGTCAGTTTGTTCGGTACTTTGTTCGTATACCGAACAAAGTATGTCCATAGCTGGTGCAATGTCAATCTGTATAATCCAGGCATGTAAAACCTCAGCAGTGCCAACAAATAAAAATAAATGGGACAGACAAAAAGGGGTTCCGCTACAGTGTGCATGCGTGTGTCGGTGTGTGTGTGTTTAGGTGACCGGTCCCCCTCCAATCACATGAGTTTTTACTCACCTTCCCCTCCCCTCCATTGTGCTGGTCTCGCCGCAGCTGGCCCTGCCTCCATGACTAATATCATCAATCTTGATGATCTCAGCCAATCCAATGCGTTCCCATAGGAAATCATTGGAAGGCTATAGTGCATGTGTGGCAAAACAACATGCTGTGCCAATCAGCATCTCCTCATAGAGATGAATTGAATGAATGCATCGCCATGGGGAATGTAACGGATCACCTGGCACCCCGACTGGGTACCTCCGTTGATGGATGCTCCTAGCGCTTCTTGAGAATTCCAAGCACTCGAGCGGACACCACAACCACCGCAGGCCGAACCTCTCTTCCTTCAGAACGAAGCAGGAACGAGCTCTTAAAAGTGCTTAGGAGTGATTATAGCAAGGGAATATGCAGAGCATAGCAATGCCTTGTAGCAGATTCCCCCAATAAGAGACAGGGGGGAAATAGGACTGTCTAAAACTTTATTTTACTTGGGACTAGCCCATATGGTCATTACATTAACATTGCTGTGAAAACTCAATAAAATTACAAACAGTTAAATCATAGCAGGCAACATACAGTGACTTACTATAACATAATTACATATTTATAAATGGGTGGGGAAGAGTATAATTAACACAAAATGTCTCTCCTGCATGCAGAATTAGCGATATGCAAATCTACCCGAATATGCAAATTACCAGTCTTGCTATTCAGGTAGTGCATATTACTGTTGCTACCAACAGAGGGCACTACACAAGCTCCATAGCCAAATCCACCTAGTAGTTGGTAGCAAACCTCAGCAGTACAGGAGAGCAATACATCCCAGGGGCCATAGTCACATGGCAGGAGGCTGGCAATCAGTCTTCTCCAATGCCCAGTGGCGAGGTTAATTCCACCACAGAGAACATTCAGCGCCTCCATGCAGAACGCGGAGACGCTAAATGTAGGTGCTGTGTACTGTGTCGCACTGACCCAGGATGCACTCTAGAGGCAGTCTGAGTGACTTTCACTAGAAGTGTTACTAGGCTGGGTTTACGTTGAAAAGTGTGACAGGACAGGTTATAGACACAAGAACAACTACATTGAGCTGTAGTGGTTCTGGTGACTATAGTGTCCCTTTAAGAATTTTATTTTTGACATTGAAAAACCTGTCTCCTAATCACTCTGGCTACCAGAGACAGGCTATTACCGGCCTTCCTAATCAATGCGGCTACAAGAGACAGGCTATTACCGGCTGTGACAGACAACCCTGTCCCTGGATTATTAAAGTTTTTCTCCCATTCGTCTGTATGTTCGGTTCACTGTGTCGCCTAAAAGTCTATGCTTATTTTATTCGAATACCGAACAAAACCCCCAAACTACCAGAACACCCTTACGCTGCGTGTGCTGCTTGTTAACCTCTATAACCCCTGTCAACACCACCTTAACAATTGTAACCGCAAAGTTGTAAGCGGTTGGCTGGGTGGTCGCCGTTCGTATGTACGAACACGTGGTGGTGGCGACCATCTTGAGCCGTGAACGCAGGCAGCGGTGTTTGGTCGCCGAGTGCGTGAAACTAAAAATAGGACACTCGACCACCCGAACACTGCTGAACTTCCATCTCCACCTGCGTTCGGTTATATCCACACAAACGGAACACCATTCGATAGGAACTTACTCCCGAACAAGGGACACATAACCTATGAACGGATATCTACATTCAGTATTTTGTGTGATTTCGTAGCCTGAAAGAGACCGACCACTCATTCATGGAACTATTCTGGGCAGGAGCCTCGTGCAGTCGGCAAGAACTTTACCCCGGTGGCGTTTTGGCTGCGTTCGTGGGATCTGATTGCTTTTTGGATATGTTGGGCGCTCAGTTTTAGGCTATTCGGGGGATATAGGCCTTTTGGTGTGCCTGATTGTGTTGTGTGTATTTTGAGGTGTAATAATTGTACATGTTCTGTACCTGAGAGATAATTTAATTTAGATGTTTGTTTTCAAGCAGTTCTTTCTCAGGTACAGAGAAAACCATGGGGGTGATTACCCTGTAATGCTGAGTTGGAAACCCCTTGCAGGGGCTTTTGCATAAAAGGCTGTTTGTGGCCTCCAATAAACTAGTTCACCCCCAGATTTATGTCTCAACTAATGTCTGTGGGGCAAAGCTATACCTGCAATATCACTACTTAACCTGTGTTGGATTATCACTCTTGGGAAATTCTGTTTGGGATTACTACAGCCTCACTCACACTAGGGGGAAAAGAACATCTCTGAAACCCTTGTTCCTATCTTGGTGGCCACCACACCGGTCTTCCTAATTACTGCGACTACAAGAGACAGGCTATTACCAGCCTTCCTAATAATTGCGACTACCAGAGACAAGCTATTTCCGGCCTTCCTAATCATTGCGAATACCAGAGGCAAGCTATTTCCGGCCTTCCTAAATCACTGCAGCTACCAGAGACAGGCTATAACCAGCCTTCCTAATAACTGCGGCTACCAGAGACAGGCTATTACCGGTCATTCTAATCACTGCGTCTACCAGAGACAGGCTATAACCAGCCTTCCTAATAACTGCGGCTACCAGAGACAGGCTATAACCGGCCTTCCTAATCACTGCGTCTACCAGAGACAGGCTATAACCAGCCTTCCTAATAACTGCGGCTACCAGAGACAGGCTATTACCGGTCATCCTAATCACTGCGACTACCAGAGACAGGCTATTAAAGTCTTCCTAAACCCTGTGGCGACTAGAGGAGGAATCGCTGACGGGCCTCAAGGGAACAAGGATAGGTTTAAACCATTTTAACCCATATTATAACCTGGCATGCAGCGAGTCCAGCCTCCATAATGACTTCTTTACAAGGGCAAAAGCTCAATGTGGCGGCCACCCCATGAGAGCAGGGGTTTCCGCCACCAGAGATGTCCTTTCCTACTAGTGTGAGTAGTGCTGAAATGTTCCCAAGCAGAAATCCAAGCTATAAATAAGCAGGTATAGCGGTTCCCTACAAGCACGAGACGAGGCTCTGTGTTGAGGGTTAAGCTGAACTGAGTTTAACCCCTTAAGGACACATGACATGTGTGACATGTCATGATTCCTTTTTATTCCAGAAGTTTGGTCCTTAAGGGGTTAATGGGAGCCACAGTTGGCTTTATATACAAGTCCCCATGCAAGGGGTGTCTCCTTACACATTCCAGGGGCATTCCCCACTGGACCAGAGAGTAGACTGCAGAAAAGTATATACATAATTACATTATCTCTCAGGCCCAGGACATAGATTACTCAAACACCCCAAAACACATCATTAACAGTATGGTACCCCCTATAATACGATATCCCTGAATAGCTTGGATCTGAGCGCCCAACATATCCGAAATGCGCTCAGATCCCACAAATATAGTCAAAATGCCACCGAGGTATAGTTTTGACTGACCGCACAAAAGAGTTCCACGGAGTCAGTCTGTTCAGTCGGTCTCTTTCGAGGATACCAAACTATACGAAATACAAAACAGATATGTTCGTCTGAAAGTCAGTCATGTGCCCCTCGTTTGGGAGTTTACTTCTACCGAACGTCGCTCTCTGGAATCCAATAAAACCAAACATGTGTGGGGATGGAAGTCCCAGCGGTGTTCGCGCCGTCAAGTGGCGATTTTAGTTCCATACACTCGACGACCAAACACCACTGACCCCGTTCGTGAAGTAAAGATGGCAGCCATCTCATGTTCGACCATACGAGCGTCGGCCACGCAGCCAACCACTTAGAACATTGGGGATTGTGGTTTTTAAAAGTGTCAAAGAGGTGAGTCAGGTCAATGAGTGGCACACGACTGTTCTGGGTTGGCTATCCATTCGGTAGATAGTTCGGTATACAAACCAAGTTGTTCAGTCTGTATGGGGATGGTTCATATACGGATTATATAATGGATTATTGCTTTTGTTTATGAACCAAATAAACAAAAGCAATAATCCATGGACAGTGGATCTGTCACACTCAATAAAAGAACTGAAAAATGAATGATTTAGAAATATAACCCTATGTAGTCCGATTGCTCTAAAATTCACAAGCTTTTACTGCCTCACAGGTTGCTGGCAGCCCAGACTAACCACAGGATGGATGTTTATTTAATTAATGGGGAGAATACAGTACGCTCACTGCAGCTCCCCTCATCTCCTATAAAAAACACACACACAGAGCAGCAAGCTCACTGCAACTCCCCACACCTCCTATAACACACACACTACACCTCCTAAAACCCATACACTACCTGAGCAGCACACTCCCTGCAGATCCCCACACCTCCTATAACCCACACTACCTGAGCAGCAGACTCACTGCAGCTCCCCACACCTCCTATAACCCACACTACCGAGCAGCACTCAGTGCAGATCTCCACACCTCCTATAACCTAGTCTTGCATCTTTTAAGAAGTGCCTTAAAACCCATCTCTTTAGGAAAGCTTATGGCCTCCAAGACTAACCAATACCTCACATACCTGTCTCTTGCCCTCTCCTAAAGGGCAGTCCACCTTATTTGATTGCAAATTCCTGTCCTAATGTGTTTTACACCCCACCTCCTATAGAATGTAAGCTCGATCGAGCAGGGTCCTCTTCAACCTATTGTTCCTGTAAGTTTATTTATAATTGTCATATTTATAGTTAAATCCCCTCTCATAATATTGTAAAGCGCTACGGAATCTGTTGGCGCTATATAAATTGCAATAATAATAACCAACACTACCTGAGCAGCACACTCACTGCAGCTCTCCACACCTCCTATTACACACACTACCTGAGCAGCAAGCTCACTGCAACTCCCCATACCTCCTATAACACACACTACACCTCCTAAAACCCATACACTACCTGAGCAGCACACTCACTGCAGCTCTCCACACCTCCTATAACCCACACTACCACACTACCTGAGCAGCTCACTGAAGCTCTCCACACCTCCTATAACCCACATTACCTGAGCAGCACTCACTGCGGCTCCCCACACCTCCTATAACCCACACTACCTGAGCAGCACACTCACTGAACCTCTCCACACCTCCTATAACCCACATTACCTGAGCAGCACTCACTGCAGCTCCCCCACATCTACTATAACTCACAATACCCGAGCAGCACACTAACTCCAGCTCCCCACACCTCCTATAACCCACACTACCTGAGCAGCACACTCACCCCAGCCTCCTAAACCTCTTCTAATCCACACCACCAGAGCAGCACACATGAGACATGAGGCGGGAAGCCATGAGGTGGTTAAGAGCGTTAAAGGACAGGTTTTTGCTGATCTACATTGCTGTTGCACTGGAATATGTTTGGCAGCCTGGACTCGTCTAGTAATATTAAAAAGATTAAATGTTTCTAAGACCTCACCTCCTTCCAGTTCTTCAGACTCATCGTCGTCATCCTCAGGAGGTGGCTGACAAGACAGGACTGTAATCTGGGTACACTTTCCATAAAGATCTACGACAGCCCACACAAGAGGTGGTATCCCACATGCTGCAGTACCACAGTCTCTGCCATTTACCCATAGATGGAGTTCCCCTGAAACAGTACGCTGAACCCCTACACGGTCTCCCTCTCCCAACTGGTCCAGGTCTTGACCATAATCTTCAAGAATGGACCGACCATCTTCCAGCACCGAGCATCCAGAAACAATCCAAGATCCACCCTTCAAACCTGTGGCACTGCTTGGAAAATCCAAGAGAGACGGGTCCTGGGTCGTCAAACCTATCTCCATAGAACCACTCCATGAGTTCATCTAGAGAAACAGACATTATTTAAATACATCTTGCGCTAGAGAGCAGCCACGATATTGGTAGTATGCAATATAATATAATACAGTCCCCCTGGCAATATATAATAAGACCCCCCGGTACCACACCTTGCAGTCAAGCCGTACAGTATTGACCTCCCCAGTATTGACCATAATAATAATAATTCCCACCTTCCTGTCCAACAGCATGAAATAGAGCTCCCGGGGCAGTATTATAATACAGTATAATATAATAATATATCCCACCCTCCTGTTCAGCCAGACGGTGTAAAGCTCCCCGATGTAATATAATATATAATAATGATAAAATAATAATAATAATCCCCACTTGCGGTCCAGCCGGATGGTGTAAAGCTCCCGGGGGCATTATATAATACAGTATATAATATAATAAGACCCATCGGTCCCCCCACCTTATATACAGTATATAATATTATAATAATAATATCATATATAAATAATATAATACCTTCCTATCCAGCCGGACGGTGTAGAGCTCCCCGGGGCAGTATATAATATAATAAGACCCATCGGTCCCCATACCTTATATACACAGTATATACATTTTATATAATAATAATATAATAATAATAATAATATAATAATAATAGAATACCTTCCTATCCAGGCGGACGATGTAAAGCTCCCCGGGGCAGTATAAAATACGGTATATAATAATAATTATAATATAATAATAATATAATACCTTCCTATCCAGGCGGACGGTGTTAAGCTCCCCGGGGCAGTATATAATAATACAGTATATAATAATAATAATAATATTTCCCACCTTCCTGTCCAGGCGGACGGTGTAGAGCTCCCCGGGGCAGTATATAATAATACAGTATATTATAATAATTGATTACCTTCCTATCCAGGCGGACGGTGTAGAGCTCCCCGGGGCAGTATATATTATTATTATTAAATTGATTGATTACCTTCCAATCGAGGCGGATGGTATAAAGCTCCCCGGGGCAGTATTTAATATTATTATTATTATTATTATAATAGTGAGTGATTACCTTCCTATCGAGGCGGACGGTGTAGAGCTCCCCGGGGCAGTATATATTATTATTATTAATTGATTGATTACCTTCCTATCCAGGCGGACGGTGTAGAGCTCCCACGGGCAGTATATAATAATAATAATAATAATAATAATAATAATATTTCCCACCTTCCTGTCCAGGCGGACGGTGTAGAGCTCCCCGGGGCAGTATATAATAATACAGTATATTATAATAATATAATAATTGATTACCTTCCTATCCAGGCGGACGGTGTAAAGCTCCCCGGGGCAGTATATATTATTATTATAGTGAGCGATTACCTTCCTATCGAGGCGGACGGTATAAAGCTCCCAGGCGCAGTATATAATAATATTATTATTATTATTAATTGATTAATTGCCTTCCTATCGAGGCGGAAACTGTAGAGCTCCCCGGGGCAGTATATATTATTATTATTATAGTGAGTGATTACCTTCCTATCGAGGCGGACGGTGTAGAGCTCCCCGGGGCAGTATATATTATTATTATAGTGAGTGATTACCTTCCTATCGAGGCGGACGGTGTAGAGCTCCCCGGGGCAGTATATATTATTATTATTATTATAGTGAGTGATTACCTTCCTGTCGAGGCGGACGGTGTAGAGCTCCCCGGGGCAGTATATATTATTATTATTATTATTATTATAGTGAGTGATTACCTTCCTATCGAGGCGGACGGTGTAGAGCTCCCCGGGGCAGTATATATTATTATTATTATTATTATAGTGAGTGATTACCTTCCTATCGAGGCGGACGGTGTAGAGCTCCCCGGGGCAGTATATATTATATTATTATTATTATTATTAATTGATTGATTACCTTCCTGTCGAGGCGGACGGTGTAGAGCTCCCCGGGGCAGTATATATTATTATTATTATTATTTATTGATTACCTTCCTGTCGAGGCGGACGGTGTAGCGCTCCCCGGGGCAGTATATATTATTATTATTATTATTATTTATTGATTACCTTCCTATCGAGGCGGACGGTGTAGCGCTCCCCGGGGCAGTATATATTATTATTATTTATTGATTACCTTCCTATCGAGGCGGACGGTGTAGAGCTCCCCGGGGCAGTATATATTATTATTATTATTATTATTATTATTATTATTATTATTATTATTATTATTATTATAGTGAGTGATTACCTTCCTGTCGAGGCGGACGGAGTAGAGCTCCCCGGGGCAGTATATATTATTATTATTATTATTATTTATTGATTACCTTCCTATCGAGGCGGACGGTGTAGAGCTCCCCGGGGCAGTATATATTATATTATTATAGTGAGTGATTACTTTCCTGTCGAGGCGGACGGTGTAGAGCTCCCCGGGGCAGTATATATTATTATAGTGAGTGATTACCTTCCTGTCGAGGAGGACGGTGTAGAGCTCCCCGGGGCAGTATATTATATTATTATTATTTATTGATTACCTTCCTGTCGAGGCGGACGGTGTAGAGCTCCCCGGCGCAGTATATTATATTATTATTATTATTTATTGATTACCTTCCTGTCGAGGTGGACGGTGTAGAGCTCCCCGGGGCAGTATATTAAATTATTATTATTATTTATTGATTACCTTCCTGTCGAGACGGACGGTGTAGAGCTAACCGGGGCAGTATATATTATTATTATTATTATTATAGTGAGTGATTACCTTCCTATCGAGGCGGACGGTGTAGAGCTCCCCGGGGCAGTATATATTATTATTATTATTATTATAGTGAGTGATTACCTTCCTATCGAGGCGGACGGTGTAGAGCTCCCCGGGGCAGTATATATTATATTATTATTATTATTATTAATTGATTGATTACCTTCCTGTCGAGGCGGACGGTGTAGAGCTCCCCGGGGCAGTATATATTATTATTATTATTATTTATTGATTACCTTCCTGTCGAGGCGGACGGTGTAGCGCTCCCCGGGGCAGTATATATTATTATTATTATTATTATTTATTGATTACCTTCCTATCGAGGCGGACGGTGTAGCGCTCCCCGGGGCAGTATATATTATTATTATTTATTGATTACCTTCCTATCGAGGCGGACGGTGTAGAGCTCCCCGGGGCAGTATATATTATTATTATTATTATTATTATTATTATTATTATAGTGAGTGATTACCTTCCTGTCGAGGCGGACGGAGTAGAGCTCCCCGGGGCAGTATATATTATTATTATTATTATTATTTATTGATTACCTTCCTATCGAGGCGGACGGTGTAGAGCTCCCCGGGGCAGTATATATTATATTATTATAGTGAGTGATTACTTTCCTGTCGAGGCGGACGGTGTAGAGCTCCCCGGGGCAGTATATATTATTATAGTGAGTGATTACCTTCCTGTCGAGGAGGACGGTGTAGAGCTCCCCGGGGCAGTATATTATATTATTATTATTTATTGATTACCTTCCTGTCGAGGCGGACGGTGTAGAGCTCCCCGGCGCAGTATATTATATTATTATTATTATTTATTGATTACCTTCCTGTCGAGGTGGACGGTGTAGAGCTCCCCGGGGCAGTATATTAAATTATTATTATTATTTATTGATTACCTTCCTGTCGAGACGGACGGTGTAGAGCTAACCGGGGCAGTATATATTATTATTATTATTATTATAGTGAGTGATTACCTTCCTATCGAGGCGGACGGTGTAGAGCTCCCCGGGGCAGTATATATTATTATTATTATTATTATTATAGTGAGTGATTACCTTCCTATCGAGGCGGACGGTGTAGAGCTCCCCGGGGCAGTATATATTATTATTATTATTGTGAGTGATTACCTTCCTATCGAGGCGGACGGTGTAGAGCTCTCCGGGGCAGTATATATTATTATTATTATTATTATTATTATTATTGTGAGTGATTACCTTCCTATCGAGGCGGACGGTGTAGAGCTCCCCGGGGCAGTATATATTATTATTATTATTATTATTATTATAGTGAGTGATTACCTTCCTATCGAGGCGGACGGTGTAGAGCTCCCCGGGGCAGTATATATTATTATTATTATTGTGAGTGATTACCTTCCTATCGAGGCGGACGGTGTAGAGCTCTCCGGGGCAGTATATATTATTATTATTATAGTGAGTGATTACCTTCCTATCGAGGCGGACGGTGTAGAGCTCCCCGGGGCAGTATATATTATTATTATTATTATTATTATTATAGTGAGTGATTACCTTCCTATCGAGGCGGACGGTGTAGAGCTCTCCGGGGCAGTATATATTATATTATTATTATTATTATTATTATTATAGTGAGTGATTACCTTCCTATCGAGGCGGACGGTGTAGCGCTCCCCGGGGCAGTATATATTATTATTATTATTATTATTATAGTGAGTGATTACCTTCCTGTTGAGGCGGACGGTGTAGAGCTCCCCGGGGCAGTATATATTATTATTATTATAGTGAGTGATTACCTTCCTATCGAGGCGGACGGTGTAGAGCTCTCCGGGGCAGTATATATTATATTATTATTATTATTATTATAGTGAGTGATTACCTTCCTATCGAGGCGGACGGTGTAGAGCTCTCCGGGGCAGTATATATTATATTATTATTATTATAGTGAGTGATTACCTTCCTATCGAGGCGGACGGTGTAGCGCTCCCCGGGGCAGTATATATTATTATTATTATTATTATAGTGAGTGATTACCTTCCTGTCGAGGCGGACGGTGTAGAGCTCCCCGGGGCAGTATATATTATTATTATTATTATTGATTACCTTCCTATCGAGGCGGACGGTGTAGCGCTCCCCGGGGCAGTATATATTATATTACAATTATTATTATTATTATTGATTACCTTCCTATCGAGGCGGACGGTGTAGAGCTCCCCGGGGCAGTATATATTATTATTATTATTATTATAGTGAGTGATTACCTTCCTATCGAGGCGGACGGTGTAGAGCTCCCCGGGGCAGTATATATTATTATTATTATTATAGTGAGTGATTACCTTCCTGTCGAGGCGGACGGTGTAGAGCTCCCCGGGGCAGTATATATTATTATTATTATTATTATAGTGAGTGATTACCTTCCTATCGAGGCGGACGGTGTAGAGCTCCCCGGGGCAGTATATATTATTATTATTATTATTATAGTGAGTGATTACCTTCCTATCGAGGCGGACGGTGTAGAGCTCCCCGGGGGCAGTATATATTATTATTATTATTATTATTATTATAGTGAGTGATTACCTTCCTGTCGAGGCGGACGGTGTAGAGCTCCCCGGGGCAGTATATATTATTATTATTATAGTGAGTGATTACCTTCCTATCGAGGCGGACGGTGTAGAGCTCCCCGGGGCAGTATATATTATTATTATTATTATTATTATTATTATAGTGAGTGATTACCTTCCTATCGAGGCGGACGATGTAGAGCTCCCCGGGGCAGTATATATTATTATTATTATTATTATTATTATTATTATTATTATTATTATTATAGTGAGTGATTACCTTCCTGTCGAGGCGGACGGTGTAGATCTCCCCGGGGCAGTATATATTATATTATTATTATTATTATAGTGAGTGATTACCTTCCTGTCGAGGCGGACGGTGTAGAGCTCTCCGGGGCAGTATATATTATTATTATTATTATAGTGAGTGATTACCTTCCTGTCGAGGCGGACGGTTTAGAGCTCCCCGGGGCAGTATATATTATTATTATTATTATTATTATAATAGTGAGTGATTACCTTCCTATCGAGGCGGACGGTGTAGAGCTCCCCGGGGCAGTATATATTATTATTATTATTATTATTATAGCGAGTGATTACCTTCTAATCGAGGCGGACGGTGTAGAGCTCCCCGGGGCAGTATATATCATTATTATTATTATTATAATAGTGAGTGATTACCTTCCTATCGAGGCGGACGGTGTAGAGCTCCCCGGGGCAGTATATATTATTATTATTATTATTATAGTGAGTGATTACCTTCCTGTCGAGGCGGACGGTGTAAAGCTCCCCGGGGCAGTATATATTATTATTATTATTATAGTGAGTTATTACCTTCCTATCGAGGCGGACGGTGTAGAGCTCCCCGGGGCAGTATATATTATTATTATTATTATTATTATAGTGAGTGATTACCTTCCTGTCGAGGCGGACGGTGTAGAGCTCCCCGGGGCAGTATATATTATTATTATTATTATAGTGAGTGATTACCTTCTAATCGAGGCGGACGGTGTAGAGCTCCCCGGGGCAGTATATATCATTATTATTATTATTATAATAGTGAGTGATTACCTTCCTATCGAGGCGGACGGTGTAGAGCTCCCCGGGGCAGTATATATTATTATTATTATTATAGTGAGTGATTACCTTCCTGTCGAGGCGGACGGTGTAAAGCTCCCCGGGGCAGTATATATTATTATTATTATTATTATTATTATTATTATAGTGAGTGATTACCTTCCTATCGAGGCGGACAGTGTAGAGCTCCCCGGGGCAGTATATATTATTATTATTATTATTATAGTGAGTGATTACCTTCCTATCGAGGCGGACGGTGTAGAGCTCCCCTGGGCAGTATATATTATTATTATTATAGTGAGTGATTACCTTCCTATCGAGGCGGACGGTGTAGAGCTCCCCGGGGCAGTATATATTATTATTATTATTATTATTATTATTATTATTATAGTGAGTGATTACCTTCCTATCGAGGCGGACGGTGTAGAGCTCCCTGGGGCAGTATATATTATTATTATTATTATTATTATTTAGTGATTACCTTCCTGTCGAGGCGGACGATGTAAAGCTCCCCGGGGCAGTATATATTATTATTATTATTATTATTATTATTATAGTGAGTGATTACCTTCCTATCGAGGCGGACGGTGTAGAGCTCCCCGGGGCAGTATATATTATTATTATTATTATTATAGCGAGTGATTACCTTCTAATCGAGGCGGACGGTGTAGAGCTCCCCGGGGCAGTATATATTATTATTATTATTATTATTATTATAGTGAGTGATTACCTTCCTATCGAGGCGGACGGTGTAGAGCTCCCCGGGGCAGTATATATTATTATTATTATTATTATAGTGAGTGATTACCTTCCTATCGAGGCGGACGGTGTAGAGCTCCCCGGGGCAGTATATATTATTATTATTATTATTATTAAGTGAGTGATTACCTTCCTATCGAGGCGGACGGTGTAGAGCTCCCCGGGGCAGTATATATTATTATTATTATTATTATTATAGTGAGTGATTACCTTCCTATCGAGGCGGACGGTGTAGCGCTCCCCGGGGCAGTATATATTATTATTATTATTATTATTATAGTGAGTGATTACCTTCCTATCGAGGCGGACGGTGTAGCGCTCCCCGGGGCAGTATATATTATTATTATTATAGTGAGTGATTACCTTCCTATCGAGGCGGACGGTGTAGAGCTCCCCGGGGCAGTATATATTATTATTATAGTGAGTGATTACCTTCCTATCGAGGCGGACGGTGTAGAGCTCCCCGGGGCAGTATATATTATTATTATTATAGTGAGTGATTACCTTCCTGTCGAGGCGGACGGTGTAGAGCTCCCCGGGGCAGTATATATTATTATTATTATTATTATTATAGTGAGTGATTACCTTCCTATCGAGGCGGACGGTGTAGAGCTCCCCGGGGCAGTATATATTATTATTATTATTATTATAGTGAGTGATTACCTTCCTATCGAGGCGGACGGTGTAGAGCTCCCCGGGGCAGTATATATTATATTATTATTATTATTATTAATTGATTGATTACCTTCCTGTCGAGGCGGACGGTGTAGAGCTCCCCGGGGCAGTATATATTATTATTATTATTATTTATTGATTACCTTCCTGTCGAGGCGGACGGTGTAGCGCTCCCCGGGGCAGTATATATTATTATTATTATTATTATTTATTGATTACCTTCCTATCGAGGCGGACGGTGTAGCGCTCCCCGGGGCAGTATATATTATTATTATTTATTGATTACCTTCCTATCGAGGCGGACGGTGTAGAGCTCCCCGGGGCAGTATATATTATTATTATTATTATTATTATTATTATAGTGAGTGATTACCTTCCTGTCGAGGCGGACGGAGTAGAGCTCCCCGGGGCAGTATATATTATTATTATTATTATTATTTATTGATTACCTTCCTATCGAGGCGGACGGTGTAGAGCTCCCCGGGGCAGTATATATTATATTATTATAGTGAGTGATTACTTTCCTGTCGAGGCGGACGGTGTAGAGCTCCCCGGGGCAGTATATATTATTATAGTGAGTGATTACCTTCCTGTCGAGGAGGACGGTGTAGAGCTCCCCGGGGCAGTATATTATATTATTATTATTTATTGATTACCTTCCTGTCGAGGCGGACGGTGTAGAGCTCCCCGGGGCAGTATATTATATTATTATTATTATTTATTGATTACCTTCCTGTCGAGGTGGACGGTGTAGAGCTCCCCGGGGCAGTATATTAAATTATTATTATTATTTATTGATTACCTTCCTGTCGAGACGGACGGTGTAGAGCTAACCGGGGCAGTATATATTATTATTATTATTATTATAGTGAGTGATTACCTTCCTATCGAGGCGGACGGTGTAGAGCTCCCCGGGGCAGTATATATTATTATTATTATTATTATTATAGTGAGTGATTACCTTCCTATCGAGGCGGACGGTGTAGAGCTCCCCGGGGCAGTATATATTATTATTATTATTGTGAGTGATTACCTTCCTATCGAGGCGGACGGTGTAGAGCTCTCCGGGGCAGTATATATTATTATTATTATTATTATTATTATTATTATTATTATTATTGTGAGTGATTACCTTCCTATCGAGGCGGACGGTGTAGAGCTCCCCGGGGCAGTATATATTATTATTATTATTATTATTATTATTATAGTGAGTGATTACCTTCCTATCGAGGCGGACGGTGTAGAGCTCCCCGGGGCAGTATATATTATTATTATTATTGTGAGTGATTACCTTCCTATCGAGGCGGACGGTGTAGAGCTCTCCGGGGCAGTATATATTATTATTATTATAGTGAGTGATTACCTTACTATCGAGGCGGACGGTGTAGAGCCCCCCGGGGCAGTATATATTATTATTATTATTATTATAGTGAGTGATTACCTTCCTATCGAGGCGGACGGTGTAGAGCTCTCCGGGGCAGTATATATTATATTATTATTATTATTATTATTATTATTATTATTATTATAGTGAGTGATTACCTTCCTATCGAGGCGGACGGTGTAGCGCTCCCCGGGGCAGTATATATTATTATTATTATTATTATTATAGTGAGTGATTACCTTCCTGTTGAGGCGGACGGTGTAGAGCTCCCCGGGGCAGTATATATTATTATTATTATAGTGAGTGATTACCTTCCTATCGAGGCGGACGGTGTAGAGCTCTCCGGGGCAGTATATATTATATTATTATTATTATTATTATAGTGAGTGATTACCTTCCTATCGAGGCGGACGGTGTAGAGCTCTCCGGGGCAGTATATATTATATTATTATTATTATAGTGAGTGATTACCTTCCTATCGAGGCGGACGGTGTAGCGCTCCCCGGGGCAGTATATATTATTATTATTATTATTATAGTGAGTGATTACCTTCCTGTCGAGGCGGACGGTGTAGAGCTCCCCGGGGCAGTATATATTATTATTATTATTATTGATTACCTTCCTATCGAGGCGGACGGTGTAGCGCTCCCCGGGGCAGTATATATTATATTACAATTATTATTATTATTATTGATTACCTTCCTATCGAGGCGGACGGTGTAGAGCTCCCCGGGGCAGTATATATTATTATTATTATTATTATAGTGAGTGATTACCTTCCTATCGAGGCGGACGGTGTAGAGCTCCCCGGGGCAGTATATATTATTATTATTATTATAGTGAGTGATTACCTTCCTGTCGAGGCGGACGGTGTAGAGCTCCCCGGGGCAGTATATATTATTATTATTATTATTATAGTGAGTGATTACCTTCCTATCGAGGCGGACGGTGTAGAGCTCCCCGGGGCAGTATATATTATTATTATTATTATTATAGTGAGTGATTACCTTCCTATCGAGGCGGACGGTGTAGAGCTCCCCGGGGGCAGTATATATTATTATTATTATTATTATTATTATAGTGAGTGATTACCTTCCTATCGAGGCGGACGGTGTAGAGCTCCCCGGGGGCAGTATATATTATTATTATTATTATTATTATAGTGAGTGATTACCTTCCTGTCGAGGCGGACGGTGTAGAGCTCCCCGGGGCAGTATATATTATTATTATTATAGTGAGTGATTACCTTCCTATCGAGGCGGACGGTGTAGAGCTCCCCGGGGCAGTATATATTATTATTATTATTATTATTATTATAGTGAGTGATTACCTTCCTATCGAGGCGGACGATGTAGAGCTCCCCGGGGCAGTATATATTATTATTATTATTATTATTATAGTGAGTGATTACCTTCCTGTCGAGGCGGACGGTGTAGATCTCCCCGGGGCAGTATATATTATATTATTATTATTATTATAGTGAGTGATTACCTTCCTGTCGAGGCGGACGGTGTAGAGCTCTCCGGGGCAGTATATATTATTATTATTATAGTGAGTGATTACCTTCCTGTCGAGGCGGACGGTGTAGAGCTCCCCGGGGCAGTATATATTATTATTATTATTATTATTATTATAATAGTGAGTGATTACCTTCCTATCGAGGCGGACGGTGTAGAGCTCCCCGGGGCAGTATATATTATTATTATTATTATTATTATAGCGAGTGATTACCTTCTAATCGAGGCGGACGGTGTAGAGCTCCCCGGGGCAGTATATATCATTATTATTATTATTATAATAGTGAGTGATTACCTTCCTATCGAGGCGGACGGTGTAGAGCTCCCCGGGGCAGTATATATTATTATTATTATTATTATAGTGAGTGATTACCTTCCTGTCGAGGCGGACGGTGTAAAGCTCCCCGGGGCAGTATATATTATTATTATTATTATAGTGAGTTATTACCTTCCTATCGAGGCGGACGGTGTAGAGCTCCCCGGGGCAGTATATATTATTATTATTATTATTATTATAGTGAGTGATTACCTTCCTGTCGAGGCGGACGGTGTAGAGCTCCCCGGGGCAGTATATATTATTATTATTATTATAGTGAGTGATTACCTTCTAATCGAGGCGGACGGTGTAGAGCTCCCCGGGGCAGTATATATCATTATTATTATTATTATAATAGTGAGTGATTACCTTCCTATCGAGGCGGACGGTGTAGAGCTCCCCGGGGCAGTATATATTATTATTATTATTATTATTATTATAGTGAGTGATTACCTTCCTGTCGAGGCGGACGGTGTAGAGCTCCCCGGGGCAGTATATATTATTATTATTATTATTATTATTATTATAGTGAGTGATTACCTTCCTATCGAGGCGGACGGTGTAGAGCTCCCCGGGGCAGTATATATTATTATTATTATTATTATTATTATAGTGAGTGATTACCTTCCTATCGAGGCGGACGGTGTAGAGCTCCCCTGGGCAGTATATATTATTATTATTATAGTGAGTGATTACCTTCCTATCGAGGCGGACGGTGTAGAGCTCCCCGGGGCAGTATATATTATTATTATTATTATTATTATTATTATTATTATTATTATAGTGAGTGATTACCTTCCTATCGAGGCGGACGGTGTAGAGCTCCCTGGGGCAGTATATATTATTATTATTATTATTATTATTTAGTGATTACCTTCCTGTCGAGGCGGACGATGTAAAGCTCCCCGGGGCAGTATATATTATTATTATTATTATTATTATTATTATTATTATTATTATTATTATAGTGAGTGATTACCTTCCTATCGAGGCGGACGGTGTAGAGCTCCCCGGGGCAGTATATATTATTATTATTATTATTATAGCGAGTGATTACCTTCTAATCGAGGCGGACGGTGTAGAGCTCCCCGGGGCAGTATATATTATTATTATTATTATTATTATTATTATTATAGTGAGTGATTACCTTCCTATCGAGGCGGACGGTGTAGAGCTCCCCGGGGCAGTATATATTATTATTATTATTATTATAGTGAGTGATTACCTTCCTATCGAGGCGGACGGTGTAGAGCTCCCCGGGGCAGTATATATTATTATTATTATTATTAAGTGAGTGATTACCTTCCTATCGAGGCGGACGGTGTAGAGCTCCCCGGGGCAGTATATATTATTATTCTTATTATAGTGAGTGATTACCTTCCTATCGAGGCGGACGGTGTAGAGCTCCCCGGGGCAGTATATATTATTATTATTATTATTATTATAGTGAGTGATTACCTTCCTATCGAGGCGGACGGTGTAGCGCTCCCCGGGGCAGTATATATTATTATTATTATTATTATTATAGTGAGTGATTACCTTCCTATCGAGGCGGACGGTGTAGCGCTCCCCGGGGCAGTATATATTATTATTATTATAGTGAGTGATTACCTTCCTATCGAGGCGGACGGTGTAGAGCTCCCCGGGGCAGTATATATTATTATTATAGTGAGTGATTACCTTCCTATCGAGGCGGACGGTGTAGAGCTCCCCGGGGCAGTATATATTATTATTATTATAGTGAGTGATTACCTTCCTGTCGAGGCGGACGGTGTAGAGCTCCCCGGGGCAGTATATATTATTATTATTATTATTATTATAGTGAGTGATTACCTTCCTATCGAGGCGGACGGTGTAGAGCTCCCCGGGGCAGTATATATTATTATTATTATTATTATAGTGAGTGATTACCTTCCTATCGAGGCGGACGGTGTAGAGCTCCCCGGGGCAGTATATATTATATTATTATTATTATTATTAATTGATTGATTACCTTCCTGTCGAGGCGGACGGTGTAGAGCTCCCCGGGGCAGTATATATTATTATTATTATTATTTATTGATTACCTTCCTGTCGAGGCGGACGGTGTAGCGCTCCCCGGGGCAGTATATATTATTATTATTATTATTATTTATTGATTACCTTCCTATCGAGGCGGACGGTGTAGCGCTCCCCGGGGCAGTATATATTATTATTATTTATTGATTACCTTCCTATCGAGGCGGACGGTGTAGAGCTCCCCGGGGCAGTATATATTATTATTATTATTATTATTATTATTATTATTATAGTGAGTGATTACCTTCCTGTCGAGGCGGACGGAGTAGAGCTCCCCGGGGCAGTATATATTATTATTATTATTATTATTTATTGATTACCTTCCTATCGAGGCGGACGGTGTAGAGCTCCCCGGGGCAGTATATATTATATTATTATAGTGAGTGATTACTTTCCTGTCGAGGCGGACGGTGTAGAGCTCCCCGGGGCAGTATATATTATTATAGTGAGTGATTACCTTCCTGTCGAGGAGGACGGTGTAGAGCTCCCCGGGGCAGTATATTATATTATTATTATTTATTGATTACCTTCCTGTCGAGGCGGACGGTGTAGAGCTCCCCGGGGCAGTATATTATATTATTATTATTATTTATTGATTACCTTCCTGTCGAGGTGGACGGTGTAGAGCTCCCCGGGGCAGTATATTAAATTATTATTATTATTTATTGATTACCTTCCTGTCGAGACGGACGGTGTAGAGCTAACCGGGGCAGTATATATTATTATTATTATTATTATAGTGAGTGATTACCTTCCTATCGAGGCGGACGGTGTAGAGCTCCCCGGGGCAGTATATATTATTATTATTATTATTATTATAGTGAGTGATTACCTTCCTATCGAGGCGGACGGTGTAGAGCTCCCCGGGGCAGTATATATTATTATTATTATTGTGAGTGATTACCTTCCTATCGAGGCGGACGGTGTAGAGCTCCCCGGGGCAGTATATATTATTATTATTATTATTATTATTATAGTGAGTGATTACCTTCCTATCGAGGCGGACGGTGTAGAGCTCCCCGGGGCAGTATATATTATTATTATTATTGTGAGTGATTACCTTCCTATCGAGGCGGACGGTGTAGAGCTCTCCGGGGCAGTATATATTATTATTATTATAGTGAGTGATTACCTTCCTATCGAGGCGGACGGTGTAGAGCTCCCCGGGGCAGTATATATTATTATTATTATTATTATAGTGAGTGATTACCTTCCTATCGAGGCGGACGGTGTAGAGCTCTCCGGGGCAGTATATATTATATTATTATTATTATTATTATAGTGAGTGATTACCTTCCTATCGAGGCGGACGGTGTAGCGCTCCCCGGGGCAGTATATATTATTATTATTATTATTATTATAGTGAGTGATTACCTTCCTGTTGAGGCGGACGGTGTAGAGCTCCCCGGGGCAGTATATATTATTATTATTATAGTGAGTGATTACCTTCCTATCGAGGCGGACGGTGTAGAGCTCTCCGGGGCAGTATATATTATATTATTATTATTATTATTATAGTGAGTGATTACCTTCCTATCGAGGCGGACGGTGTAGAGCTCTCCGGGGCAGTATATATTATATTATTATTATTATAGTGAGTGATTACCTTCCTATCGAGGCGGACGGTGTAGCGCTCCCCGGGGCAGTATATATTATTATTATTATTATTATAGTGAGTGATTACCTTCCTGTCGAGGCGGACGGTGTAGAGCTCCCCGGGGCAGTATATATTATTATTATTATTATTGATTACCTTCCTATCGAGGCGGACGGTGTAGCGCTCCCCGGGGCAGTATATATTATATTACAATTATTATTATTATTATTGATTACCTTCCTATCGAGGCGGACGGTGTAGAGCTCCCCGGGGCAGTATATATTATTATTATTATTATTATAGTGAGTGATTACCTTCCTATCGAGGCGGACGGTGTAGAGCTCCCCGGGGCAGTATATATTATTATTATTATTATAGTGAGTGATTACCTTCCTGTCGAGGCGGACGGTGTAGAGCTCCCCGGGGCAGTATATATTATTATTATTATTATTATAGTGAGTGATTACCTTCCTATCGAGGCGGACGGTGTAGAGCTCCCCGGGGCAGTATATATTATTATTATTATTATTATAGTGAGTGATTACCTTCCTATCGAGGCGGACGGTGTAGAGCTCCCCGGGGGCAGTATATATTATTATTATTATTATTATTATTATAGTGAGTGATTACCTTCCTATCGAGGCGGACGGTGTAGAGCTCCCCGGGGGCAGTATATATTATTATTATTATTATTATTATAGTGAGTGATTACCTTCCTGTCGAGGCGGACGGTGTAGAGCTCCCCGGGGCAGTATATATTATTATTATTATAGTGAGTGATTACCTTCCTATCGAGGCGGACGGTGTAGAGCTCCCCGGGGCAGTATATATTATTATTATTATTATTATTATTATAGTGAGTGATTACCTTCCTATCGAGGCGGACGATGTAGAGCTCCCCGGGGCAGTATATATTATTATTATTATTATTATTATAGTGAGTGATTACCTTCCTGTCGAGGCGGACGGTGTAGATCTCCCCGGGGCAGTATATATTATATTATTATTATTATTATAGTGAGTGATTACCTTCCTGTCGAGGCGGACGGTGTAGAGCTCTCCGGGGCAGTATATATTATTATTATTATAGTGAGTGATTACCTTCCTGTCGAGGCGGACGGTGTAGAGCTCCCCGGGGCAGTATATATTATTATTATTATTATTATTATAATAGTGAGTGATTACCTTCCTATCGAGGCGGACGGTGTAGAGCTCCCCGGGGCAGTATATATTATTATTATTATTATTATTATAGCGAGTGATTACCTTCTAATCGAGGCGGACGGTGTAGAGCTCCCCGGGGCAGTATATATCATTATTATTATTATTATAATAGTGAGTGATTACCTTCCTATCGAGGCGGACGGTGTAGAGCTCCCCGGGGCAGTATATATTATTATTATTATTATTATAGTGAGTGATTACCTTCCTGTCGAGGCGGACGGTGTAAAGCTCCCCGGGGCAGTATATATTATTATTATTATTATAGTGAGTTATTACCTTCCTATCGAGGCGGACGGTGTAGAGCTCCCCGGGGCAGTATATATTATTATTATTATTATTATTATAGTGAGTGATTACCTTCCTGTCGAGGCGGACGGTGTAGAGCTCCCCGGGGCAGTATATATTATTATTATTATTATAGTGAGTGATTACCTTCTAATCGAGGCGGACGGTGTAGAGCTCCCCGGGGCAGTATATATCATTATTATTATTATTATAATAGTGAGTGATTACCTTCCTATCGAGGCGGACGGTGTAGAGCTCCCCGGGGCAGTATATATTATTATAATTATTATTATTATTATTATAGTCAGTGATTACCTTCTTGTCGAGGCGGACGGTGTAAAGCTCCCCGGGGCAGTATATATTATTATTATTATTATTATTATTATTATTATAGTGAGTGATTACCTTCCTATCGAGGCGGACGGTGTAGAGCTCCCCGGGGCAGTATATATTATTATTATTATTATTATTATTATAGTGAGTGATTACCTTCCTATCGAGGCGGACGGTGTAGAGCTCCCCTGGGCAGTATATATTATTATTATTATAGTGAGTGATTACCTTCCTATCGAGGCGGACGGTGTAGAGCTCCCCGGGGCAGTATATATTATTATTATTATTATTATTATTATTATTATTATTATTATTATAGTGAGTGATTACCTTCCTATCGAGGCGGACGGTGTAGAGCTCCCTGGGGCAGTATATATTATTATTATTATTATTATTATTTAGTGATTACCTTCCTGTCGAGGCGGACGATGTAAAGCTCCCCGGGGCAGTATATATTATTATTATTATTATTATTATTATTATAGTGAGTGATTACCTTCCTATCGAGGCGGACGGTGTAGAGCTCCCCGGGGCAGTATATATTATTATTATTATTATTATAGCGAGTGATTACCTTCTAATCGAGGCGGACGGTGTAGAGCTCCCCGGGGCAGTATATATTATTATTATTATTATTATTATTATTATAGTGAGTGATTACCTTCCTATCGAGGCGGACGGTGTAGAGCTCCCCGGGGCAGTATATATTATTATTATTATTATTATAGTGAGTGATTACCTTCCTATCGAGGCGGACGGTGTAGAGCTCCCCGGGGCAGTATATATTATTATTATTATTATTAAGTGAGTGATTACCTTCCTATCGAGGCGGACGGTGTAGAGCTCCCCGGGGCAGTATATATTATTATTCTTATTATAGTGAGTGATTACCTTCCTATCGAGGCGGACGGTGTAGAGCTCCCCGGGGCAGTATATATTATTATTATTATTATTATTATAGTGAGTGATTACCTTCCTATCGAGGCGGACGGTGTAGCGCTCCCCGGGGCAGTATATATTATTATTATTATTATTATTATAGTGAGTGATTACCTTCCTATCGAGGCGGACGGTGTAGCGCTCCCCGGGGCAGTATATATTATTATTATTATAGTGAGTGATTACCTTCCTATCGAGGCGGACGGTATAAAGCTCCCCGGGGCAGTATATATTATTATTATTATTATTATAGTGAGTGATTACCTTCCTATCGAGGCGGACGGTGTAGAGCTCCCCGGGGCAGTATATATTATTATTATTATTATTATAGCGAGTGATTACCTTCCTATCGAGGCGGACGGTGTAGAGCTCCCCGGGGCAGTATATATTATTAATATTATTATTATTATTATAGTGAGTGATTACCTTCCTATCGAGGCGGACGGTGTAGAGCTCCCCGGGGCAGTATATATTATTATTATTATTATTATTATTATTTATTGATTACCTTCCTATCGAGGCGGACGGTGTAGCGCTCCCCGGGGCAGTATATATTATTATTATTATTATTATAGCGAGTGATTACCTTCCTATCGAGGCGGACGGTGTAGAGCTCCCCGGGGCAGTATATATTATTAATATTATTATTATTATTATAGTGAGTGATTACCTTCCTATCGAGGCGGACGGTGTAGAGCTCCCCGGGGCAGTATATATTATTATTATTATTTATTGATTACCTTCCTATCGAGGCGGACGGTGTAGCGCTCCCCGGGGCAGTATATATTATTATTATTATTATTATAGTGAGTGATTACCTTCCTGTCGAGGCGGACGGTGTAGAGCTCCCCGGGGCAGTATATATTATTATTATTATTATTATTTATTGATTACCTTCCTATCGAGGCGGACGGTGTAGCGCTCCCCGGGGCAGTATATATTATTATTATTATTATAGTGAGTGATTACCTTCCTGTCGAGGCGGACGGTGTAGAGCTCCCCGGGGCAGTATATATTATTATTATTATTATTATTATTTATTGATTACCTTCCTATCGAGGCGGACGGTGTAGCGCTCCCCGGGGCAGTATATATTATTATTATTATTATTATTATTATAGTGAGTGATTACCTTCCTATCGAGGCGGACGGTGTCGAGCTCCCCGGGGCAGTATATATTATTATTATAGTGAGTGATTACCTTCCTATCGAGGCGGACGGTGCAGAGCTCCCCGGGGCAGTATATATTATTATTATTATTATTATTATTATAGTGAGTGATTACCTTCCTATCGAGGCGGACGGTGTAGCGCTCCCCGGGGCAGTATATATTATTATTATTATTATTATTATAGTGAGTGATTACCTTCCTATCGAGGCGGACGGTGTAGAGCTCCCCGGGGCAGTATATATTATTATTATTATTATTATTATTATAGTGAGTGATTACCTTCCTATCGAGGCGGACGGTGTAGCGCTCCCCGGGGCAGTATATATTATTATTATTATTATTGTGAGTGATTACCTTCCTGTCGAGGCGGACGGTGTAGAGCTCCCCGGGGCAGTATATATTATTATTATTATTATTATAGTGAGTGATTACCTTCCTATCGAGGCGGACGGTGTAGAGCTCCCCGGGGCAGTATATATTATTATTATTATTATTATTATTATAGTGAGTGATTACCTTCCTATCGAGGCGGACGGTGTAGCGCTCCCCGGGGCAGTATATATTATTATTATTATTATTATAGTGAGTGATTACCTTCCTGTCGAGGCGGACGGTGTAGAGCTCCCCGGGGCAGTATATATTATTATTATTATTATTATTATTTATTGATTACCTTCCTATCGAGGCGGACGGTGTAGAGCTCCCCGGGGCAGTATATATTATTATTATTATTATTATTATTATTATTGTGAGTGATTACCTTCCTGTCGAGGCGGACGGTGTAGAGCTCCCCGGGGCAGTATATATTATTATTATTATTATTATAGTGAGTGATTACCTTCCTATCGAGGCGGACGGTGTAGAGCTCCCCGGGGCAGTATATATTATTATTATTATTATTATAGTGAGTGATTACCTTCCTATCGAGGCGGACGGTGTAGCGCTCCCCGGGGCAGTATATATTATTATTATTATTATTATTATAGTGAGTGATTACCTTCCTATCGAGGCGGACGGTGTAGCGCTCCCCGGGGCAGTATATATTATTATTATTATTATTATAGTGAGTGATTACCTTCCTATCGAGGCGGACGGTGTAGCGCTCCCCGGGGCAGTATATATTATTATTATAGTGAGTGATTACCTTCCTATCGAGGCGGACGGTGTAGAGCTCCCCGGGGCAGTATATATTATTATTATTATTATTATAGTGAGTGATTACCTTCCTATCGAGGCGGACGGTGTAGCGCTCCCCGGGGCAGTATATATTATTATTATTATAGTGAGTGATTACCTTCCTATCGAGGCGGACGGTGTAGCGCTCCCCGGGGCAGTATATATTATTATTATTATAGTGAGTGATTACCTTCCTATCGAGGCGGACGGTGTAGAGCTCCCCGGGGCAGTATATATTATTATTATTATTATTATAACGAGTGATTACCTTCCTATCGAGGCGGACGGTGTAGAGCTCCCCGGGGCAGTATATATTATTATTATTATTATAGTGAGTGATTACCTTCCTATCGAGGCGGAAGGTGTAGAGCTCCCCGGGGCAGTATATATTATTATTATTATTATAGTGAGTGATTACCTTCCTATCGAGGCGGACGGTGTAGAGCTCTCCGGGGCAGTATATATTATATTATTATTATTATAGTGAGTGATTACCTTCCTATCGAGGCGGACGGTGTAGAGCTCTCCGGGGCAGTATATATTATTATTATTATTATTATTATTATTATTATTATTATAGTGAGTGATTACCTTCCTATCGAGGCGGACGGTGTAGAGCTCTCCGGGGCAGTATATATTATATTATATTATTATTATAGTGAGTGATTACCTTCCTATCGAGGCGGACGGTGTAGAGCTCCCCGGGGCAGTATATATTATTATTATTATTATTATTATAGCGAGTGATTACCTTCTAATCGAGGCGGACGGTGTAGAGCTCCCCGGGGCAGTATATATCATTATTATTATTATTATAATAGTGAGTGATTACCTTCCTATCGAGGCGGACGGTGTAGAGCTCCCCGGGGCAGTATATATTATTATTATTATTATTATTATAGCGAGTGATTACCTTCTAATCGAGGCGGACGGTGTAGAGCTCCCCGGGGCAGTATATATTATTATTATTATTATTATTATTATTATAGTGAGTGATTACACCGTCCGCCTCGACAGGAAGGTAATCACTCACTATAATAATAATAATAATAATAATAATAATAATATATACTGCCCCGGGGAGCTCTACACCGTCCGCCTCGATAGGAAGGTAATCACTCACTATTATAATAATAATAATAATGATATATACTGCCCCGGGGAGCTCTACACCGTCCGCCTCGATTAGAAGGTAATCACTCGCTATAATAATAATAATAATAATAATAATAATATATACTGCCCCGGGGAGCTCTACACCGTCCGCCTCGATAGGAAGGTAATCACTCACTATAATAATAATAATATCATATATACTGCCCCGGAGAGCTCTACACCGTCCGCCTCGATAGGAAGGTAATCACTCACTATAATAATAATAATAATAATAATAATAATATATACTGCCCCGGGGAGCTTTACACCGTCCGCCTCGATAGGAAGGTAATCACTCACTATAATAATAATAATAATAATAATATATACTGCCCCGGGGAGCTTTACACCGTCCGCCTCGACAGGAAGGTAAAGCTCCCCGGGGCAGTATATATTATTATTATTATTATTATTATTATTATTATAGTGAGTGATTACCTTCCTATCGAGGCGGACGGTGTAGAGCTCCCGGGGGCAGTATATATTATTATTATTATTATTATAGTGAGTGATTACCTTCCTATCGAGGCGGACGGTGTAGAGCTCCCCGGGGCAGTATATATTATTATTATTATTATTATTATAGTGAGTAATTACCTTCCTGTCGAGGCGGACGGTGTAGAGCTCCCCGGGCAGTATATATTATTATTATTATTATAGTGAGTGATTACCTTCCTATCGAGGCGGACGGTGTAGAGCTCCCTGGGGCAGTATATATTATTATTATTATTATTTAGTGATTACCTTCCTGTCGAGGCGGACGGTGTAAAGCTCCCCGGGGCAGTATATATTATTATTATTATTATTATAGTGAGTGATTACCTTCCTATCGAGGCGGACGGTGTAGAGCTCCCCGGGGCAGTATATATTATTATTATTATTATTATTATAGCGAGTGATTACCTTCTAATCGAGGCGGACGGTGTAGAGCTCCCCGGGGCAGTATATATTATTATTATTATTATTATTATTATAGTGAGTGATTACCTTCCTATCGAGGCGGACGGTGTAGAGCTCCCCGGGGCAGTATATATTATTATTGTTATTATTATTATTATTATAGCGAGTGATTACCTTCTAATCGAGGCGGACGGTGTAGAGCTCCCCGGGGCAGTATTTATTATTATTATTATAGTGAGTGATTACCTTCCTATCGAGGCGGACGGTGTAGAGCTCCCCGGGGCAGTATATATTATTATTATTATTATAGTGAGTGATTACCTTCCTATCGAGGCGGACGGTGTAGAGCTCCCTGGGGCAGTATATATTATTATTATTATATTATAGTGAGTGATTACCTTCCTGTCGAGGCGGACGGTGTAGCGCTCCCCGGGGCAGTATATATTATTATTATTATTATTATTATTATTATAGTGAGTGATTACCTTCCTATCGAGGCGGACGGTGTAGAGCTCCCCGGGGCAGTATATATTATATTATTATTATTATTATTATAGTGAGTGATTACCTTCCTATCGAGGCGGACGGTGTAGAGCTCCCTGGGGCAGTATATATTATATTATTATTATTATTATAGTGAGTGATTACCTTCCTGTCGAGGTGGACGGTGTAGCGCTCTCCGGGGCAGTATATATTATATTATTATTATTATAGTGAGTGATTACCTTCCTATCGAGGCGGACGGTGTAGAGCTCCCCGGGGCAGTATATATTATTATTATTATTATTATAGTGAGTGATTACCTTCCTATCGAGGCGGACGGTGTAGAGCTCCCAGGGGCAGTATATATTATTATTATTATTATTATTATTATAGTGAGTGATTACCTTCCTATCGAGGCGGACGGTGTAGAGCTCCCCGGGGCAGTATATATTATTATTATTATTATTATTATAGCGAGTGATTACCTTCTAATCGAGGCGGACGGTGTAGAGCTCCCCGGGGCAGTATATATTATTAAAATTATTATTCTTATTATAGTGAGTGATTACCTTCCTATCGAGGCGGACGGTGTAGCGCTCCCCGGGGCAGTATATATTATTATAGTGAGTGATTACCTTCCTATCGAGGCGGACGGTGTAGAGCTCCCCGGGGCAGTATATATTATTATTATTATTATTATTATTAAGTGAGTGATTACCTTCCTATCGAGGCGGACGGTGTAGAGCTCTGCGGGGCAGTATATATTATTATTATTATTATTATTATAGTGAGTGATTACCTTCCTATCGAGGCGGATGGTGTAGCGCTCCCCGGGGCAGTATATATTATTATTATTATTATAGTGAGTGATTACCTTCCTATCGAGGCGGACGGTGTAGCGCTCCCCGGGGCAGTATATATTATTATTATTATAGTGAGTGATTACCTTCCTATCGAGGCGGACGGTGTAGCGCTCCCCGGGGCAGTATATATTATTATTATTATAGTGAGTGATTACCTTCCTATCGAGGCGGACGGTATAAAGCTCCCCGGGGCAGTATATATTATTATTATTATTATTATTATTATAGTGAGTGATTACCTTCCTATCGAGGCGGACGGTGTAGAGCTCCCCGGGGCAGTATATATTATTATTATTATTATTATAGCGAGTGATTACCTTCCTATCGAGGCGGACGGTGTAGAGCTCCCCGGGGCAGTATATATTATTAATATTATTATTATTATTATAGTGAGTGATTACCTTCCTATCGAGGCGGACGGTGTAGAGCTCCCCGGGGCAGTATATATTATTATTATTATTATAGTGAGTGATTACCTTCCTATCGAGGCGGACGGTGTAGAGCTCCCCGGGGCAGTATATATTATTATTATTATTATTATAGTGAGTGATTACCTTCCTATCGAGGCGGACGGTGTAGAGCTCCCCGGGGCAGTATATATTATTATTATTATTATTATTATTATTATAGTGAGTGATTACCTTCCTGTCGAGGCGGACGGTGTAGAGCTCCCCGGGGCAGTATATATTATTATTATTATTATTATTTATTGATTACCTTCCTATCGAGGCGGACGGTGTAGCGCTCCCCGGGGCAGTATATATTATTATTATTATTATTATAGTGAGTGATTACCTTCCTGTCGAGGCGGACGGTGTAGAGCTCCCCGGGGCAGTATATATTATTATTATTATTATTTATTGATTACCTTCCTATCGAGGCGGACGGTGTAGAGCTCCCCGGGGCAGTATATATTATTATTATTATTATTATAGTGAGTGATTACCTTCCTATCGAGGCGGACGGTGTAGAGCTCCCCGGGGCAGTATATATTATTATTATTATTATTATTATTATAGTGAGTGATTACCTTCCTGTCGAGGCGGACGGTGTAGAGCTCCCCGGGGCAGTATATATTATTATTATTATTATTATTATTATTTATTGATTACCTTCCTATCGAGGCGGACGGTGTAGCGCTCCCCGGGGCAGTATATATTATTATTATTATTATTATTATAGTGAGTGATTACCTTCCTATCGAGGCGGACGGTGTAGAGCTCCCCGGGGCAGTATATATTATTATTATTATTATTATAGTGAGTGATTACCTTCCTGTCGAGGCGGACGGTGTAGAGCTCCCCGGGGCAGTATATATTATTATTATTATTATTATTATTATTATTTATTGATTACCTTCCTATCGAGGCGGACGGTGTAGCGCTCCCCGGGGCAGTATATATTATTATTATTATTATTATAGTGAGTGATTACCTTCCTGTCGAGGCGGACGGTGTAGAGCTCCCCGGGGCAGTATATATTATTATTATTATTATTATTTATTGATTACCTTCCTATCGAGGCGGACGGTGTAGCGCTCCCCGGGGCAGTATATATTATTATTATTATTATTATTATAGTGAGTGATTACCTTCCTATCGAGGCGGACGGTGTCGAGCTCCCCGGGGCAGTATATATTATTATTATTATAGTGAGTGATTACCTTCCTATCGAGGCGGACGGTGCAGAGCTCCCCGGGGCAGTATATATTATTATTATTATAGTGAGTGATTACCTTCCTATCGAGGCGGACGGTGTAGCGCTCCCCGGGGCAGTATATATTATTATTATTATTATTATTATAGTGAGTGATTACCTTCCTATCGAGGCGGACGGTGTAGAGCTCCCCGGGGCAGTATATATTATTATTATTATTATTATTGTGAGTGATTACCTTCCTGTCGAGGCGGACGGTGTAGAGCTCCCCGGGGCAGTATATATTATTATTATTATTATTATAGTGAGTGATTACCTTCCTATCGAGGCGGACGGTGTAGAGCTCCCCGGGACAGTATATATTATTATTATTATTATTATTATTGTGAGTGATTACCTTCCTATCGAGGCGGACGGTGTAGAGCTCCCCGGGGCAGTATATATTATTATTATTATTATTATTGTGAGTGATTACCTTCCTGTCGATGCGGACGGTGTAGAGCTCCCCGGGGCAGTATATATTATTATTATTATTATTATTATAGTGAGTGATTACCTTCCTGTCGAGGCGGACGTTGTAGAGCTCCCCGGGGCAGTATATATTATTATTATTATTATTATTATTATTTATTGATTACCTTCCTATCGAGGCGGACGGTGTAGCGCTCCCCGGGGCAGTATATATTATTATTATTATTATTATAGTGAGTGATTACCTTCCTGTCGAGGCGGACGGTGTAGAGCTCCCCGGGGCAGTATATATTATTATTATTAATATTATTATTATTTATTGATTACCTTCCTATCGAGGCGGACGGTGTAGAGCTCCCCGGGGCAGTATATATTATTATTATTATAGTGAGTGATTACCTTCCTATCGAGGCGGACGGTGTAGAGCTCCCCGGGGCAGTATATATTATTATTATTATTATTATTATAGTGAGTGATTACCTTCCTGTCGAGGCGGACGGTGTAGAGCTCCCCGGGGCAGTATATATTATTATTATTATTATTATTATTTATTGATTACCTTCCTATCGAGGCGGACGGTGTAGCGCTCCCCGGGGCAGTATATATTATTATTATTATTATTATAGTGAGTGATTACCTTCCTGTCGAGGCGGACGGTGTAGAGCTCCCCGGGGCAGTATATATTATTATTATTATTATTATTATTTATTGATTACCTTCCTATCGAGGCGGACGGTGTAGAGCTCCCCGGGGCAGTATATATTATTATTATTATTATTATTATTATAGTGAGTGATTACCTTTCTGTCGAGGCGGACGGTGTAGAGCTCCCCGGGGCAGTATATATTATTATTATTATTATTTATTGATTACCTTCCTATCGAGGCGGACGGTGTAGCGCTCCCCGGGGCAGTATATATTATTATTATTATTATTATTATTATTATTATAGTGAGTGATTACCTTCCTATCGAGGCGGACGGTGTAGAGCTCCCCGGGGCAGTATATATTATTATTATTATTATAGTGAGTGATTACCTTCCTGTCGAGGCGGACGGTGTAGAGCTCCCCGGGGCAGTATATATTATTATTATTATTATTATTATTATTATTTATTGATTACCTTCCTATCGAGGCGGACGGTGTAGCGCTCCCCGGGGCAGTATATATTATTATTATTATTATTATAGTGAGTGATTACCTTCCTATCGAGGCGGACGGTGTCGAGCTCCCCGGGGCAGTATATATTATTATTATTATAGTGAGTGATTACCTTCCTATCGAGGCGGACGGTGCAGAGCTCCCCGGGGCAGTATATATTATTATTATTATTATTATAGTGAGTGATTACCTTCCTATCGAGGCGGACGGTGTAGCGCTCCCCGGGGCAGTATATATTATTATTATTATTATTATAGTGAGTGATTACCTTCCTATCGAGGCGGACGGTGTAGAGCTCCCCGGGGCAGTATATATTATTATTATTATTATTATTGTGAGTGATTACCTTCCTGTCGAGGCGGACGGTGTAGAGCTCCCCGGGGCAGTATATATTATTATTATTATTATTATAGTGAGTGATTACCTTCCTATCGAGGCGGACGGTGTAGAGCTCCCCGGGGCAGTATATATTATTATTATTATTATTATTGTGAGTGATTACCTTCCTGTCGAGGCGGACGGTGTAGAGCTCCCCGGGGCAGTATATATTATTATTATTATTATTATTATAGTGAGTGATTACCTTCCTATCGAGGCGGACGGTGTAGAGCTCCCCGGGGCAGTATATATTATTATTGTGAGTGATTACCTTCCTATCGAGGCGGACGGTGTAGAGCTCCCCGGGGCAGTATATATTATTATTATTATTGTGAGTGATTACCTTCCTGTCGAGGCGGACGGTGTAGAGCTCCCCGGGGCAGTATATATTATTATTATTATTATTATAGTGAGTGATTACCTTCCTGTCGAGGCGGACGTTGTAGAGCTCCCCGGGGCAGTATATATTATTATTATTATTATTATTATTATTTATTGATTACCTTCCTATCGAGGCGGACGGTGTAGCGCTCCCCGGAGCAGTATATATTATTATTATTATTATTATAGTGAGTGATTACCTTCCTGTCGAGGCGGACGGTGTAGAGCTCCCCGGGGCAGTATATATTATTATTATTAATATTATTATTATTTATTGATTACCTTCCTATCGAGGCGGACGGTGTAGAGCTCCCCGGGGCAGTATATATTATTATTATTATAGTGAGTGATTACCTTCCTATCGAGGCGGACGGTGTAGAGCTCCCCGGGGCAGTATATATTATTATTATTATTATTATTATAGTGAGTGATTACCTTCCTGTCGAGGCGGACGGTGTAGAGCTCCCCGGGGCAGTATATATTATTATTATTATTATTATTTATTGATTACCTTCCTATCGAGGCGGACGGTGTAGCGCTCCCCGGGGCAGTATATATTATTATTATTATTATTATAGTGAGTGATTACCTTCCTGTCGAGGCGGACGGTGTAGAGCTCCCCGGGGCAGTATATATTATTATTATTATTATTATTATTTATTGATTACCTTCCTATCGAGGCGGACGGTGTAGAGCTCCCCGGGGCAGTATATATTATTATTATTATTATTATAGTGAGTGATTACCTTCCTATCGAGGCGGACGGTGTAGAGCTCCCCGGGGCAGTATATATTATTATAGTGAGTGATTACCTTCCTATCGAGGCGGACGGTGTAGAGCTCCCCGGGGCAGTATATATTATTATTATTATTATTTATTGATTACCTTCCTGTCGAGGCGGACGGTGTAGAGCTCCCCGGGGCAGTATATATTATTATTATTATTTATTGATTACCTTCCTATCGAGGCGGACGGTGTAGAGCTCCCCGGGGCAGTATATATTATTATTATTATTATTATTATTATTATAGTGAGTGATTACCTTTCTGTCGAGGCGGACGGTGTAGAGCTCCCCGGGGCAGTATATATTATTATTATTATTATTATAGTGAGTGATTACCTTCCTATCGAGGCGGACGGTGTAGAGCTCCCCGGGGCAGTATATATTATTATTATTATTATTATTATTATTATAGTGAGTGATTACCTTCCTATCGAGGCGGACGGTGTAGAGCTCCCCGGGGCAGTATATATTATTATTATTATTATTATTATTATTATTATTATAGTGAGTGATTACCTTCCTATCGAGGCGGACGGTGTAGAGCTCCCCAGGGCAGTATATATTATTATTATTATTATAGTGAGTGATTACCTTCCTGTCGAGGCGGACGGTGTAGAGCTCCCCGGGGCAGTATATATTATTATTTATTGATTACCTTCCTATCGAGGCGGACGGTGTAGCGCTCCCCGGGGCAGTATATATTATTATTATTATTATTATAGTGAGTGATTACCTTCCTGTCGAGGCGGACGGTGTAGAGCTCCCCGGGGCAGTATATATTATTATTATTATTATTATTATTATTATAGTGAGTGATTACCTTCCTATCGAGGCGGACGGTGTAGAGCTCCCCGGGGCAGTATATATTATTATTATTATAGTGAGTGATTACCTTCCTATCGAGGCGGACGGTGTAGAGCTCCCCGGGGCAGTATATATTATTATTATTATTATTTATTGATTACCTTCCTGTCGAGGCGGACGGTGTAGAGCTCCCCGGGGCAGTATATATTATTATTATTATTATTATTATTTATTGATTACCTTCCTATCGAGGCGGACGGTCTAGAGCTCCCCGGGGCAGTATATATTATTATTATTATTATTATAGTGAGTGATTACCTTCCTGTCGAGGCGGACGGTGTAGAGCTCCCCGGGGCAGTATATATTATTATTATTATTATTATAGTGAGTGATTACCTTCCTATCGAGGCGGACGGTGTAGAGCTCCCCGGGGCAGTATATATTATTATTATTATTATTATTATTATAGTGAGTGATTACCTTCCTATCGAGGCGGACGGTGTAGAGCTCCCCGGGGCAGTATATATTATTATTATTATTATTATTATAGTGAGTGATTACCTTCCTATCGAGGCGGACGGTGTAGAGCTCCCCGGGGCAGTATATATTATTATTATTATTATTATTATTATTATTATTATTATTATTATTATTATTATAGTGAGTGATTACCTTCCTGTCGAGGCGGACGGTGTAGAGCTCCCCGGGGCAGTATATATTATTATTATTATTATTATTATTATTATTTATTGATTACCTTCCTATCGAGGCGGACAGTGTAGAGCTCCCCGGGGCAGTATATATTATTATTATTATTATTATTATTATTTATTGATTACCTTCCTATCGAGGCGGACGGTATAGAGCTCCCCGGGGCAGTATATATTATTATTATTTATTAATTACCTTCCTATCGAGGCGGACAGTGTAGCGCTCCCCGGGGCAGTATATATTATTATTATTATTATTATTATAGTGAGTGATTACCTTCCTATCGAGGCGGACGGTGTAGAGCTCCCCGGGGCAGTATATATTATTATTATTATTATAGTGAGTGATTACCTTCCTGTCGAGGCGGACGGTGTAGAGCTCCCCGGGGCAGTATATATTATTATTATTATTATTATTATTAGTGAGTGATTACCTTCCTATCGAGGCGGACGGTGTAGCGCTCCCCGGGGCAGTATATATTATTATTATTATTATTATAGTGAGTGATTACCTTCCTGTCGAGGCGGACGGTGTAGAGCTCCCCGGGGCAGTATATATTATTATTATTATTATAGTGAGTGATTACCTTCCTATCGAGGCGGACGGTGTAGCGCTCCCCGGGGCAGTATATATTATTATTATTATAGTGAGTGATTACCTTCCTGTCGAGGCGGACGGTGTAGAGCTCCCCGGGTCAGTATATATTATTATTATTATTATAGTGAGTGATTACCTTCCTATCGAGGCGGACGGTGTAGAGCTCCCCGGGGCAGTATATATTATTATTATTATTATTATAGTGAGTGATTACCTTCCTATCGAGGCGGACGGTGTAGAGCTCCCCTGGGCAGTATATATTATTATTATTATTATTATAGTGAGTGATTACCTTCCTATCGAGGCGGACGGTGTAGAGCTCCCCTGGGCAGTATATATTATTATTATTATTATTATAGTGAGTGATTACCTTCCTATCGAGGCGGACGGTGTAGAGCTCCCCGGGGCAGTATATATTATTATTATTATTATTATTATAGTGAGTGATTACCTTCCTATCGAGGCGGACGGTGTAGAGCTCCCCGGGGCAGTATATATTATTATTATTATAGTGAGTGATTACCTTCCTATCGAGGCGGACGGTGTAGAGCTCCCCGGGGCAGTATATATTATATTATTATTATTATTATTATTATAGTGAGTGATTACCTTCCTGTCGAGGCGGACGGTGTAGCGCTCCCCGGGGCAGTATATATTATTATTATTATTATTATAGTGAGTGATTACCTTCCTGTCGAGGCGGACGGTGTAGCGCTCCCCGGGGCAGTATATATTATTATTATTATTATTATTATTATTATTATAGTGAGTGATTACCTTCCTATCGAGGCGGACGGTGTAGAGCTCCCCGGGGCAGTATATATTATTATTATTATTATTATTATTATAGTGAGTGATTACCTTCCTATCGAGGCGGACGGTGTAGAGCTCCCCGGGGCAGTATATATTATTATTATTATAGTGAGTGATTACCTTCCTGTCGAGGCGGACGGTGTAGCGCTCCCCGGGGCAGTATATATTATTATTAATATTATTATTATTATTATAGTGAGTGATTACCTTCCTGTCGAGGCGGACGGTGTAGCGCTCCCCGGGGCAGTATATATTATTATTAATATTATTATTATTATTATAGTGAGTGATTACCTTCCTATCGAGGCGGACGGTGTAGAGCTCCCCGGGGCAGTATATATTATTATTATAGTGAGTGATTACCTTCCTATCGAGGCGGACGGTGTAGAGCTCCCCGGGGCAGTATATATTATTATTATTATTATTATAGTGAGTGATTACCTTCCTATCGAGGCGGACGGTGTAGAGCTCCCCGGGGCAGTATATATTATTATTATTATTATTATTATAGTGAGTGATTACCTTCCTGTCGAGGCGGACGGTGTAGCGCTCCCCGGGGCAGTATATATTATTATTATTATTATTATTAATTGAGTGATTACCTTCCTGTCGAGGCGGACGGTGTAGAGCTCTCCGGGGCAGTATATATTATTATTATTATAGTGAGTGATTACCTTCCTATCGAGGCGGACGGTGTAGAGCTCCCCGGGGCAGTATATATTATTATTATTATTATTATTAATTGAGTGATTACCTTCCTATCGAGGCGGACGGTGTAGAGCTCCCCGGGGCAGTATATATTATTATTATTATTATTATTGTGAGTGATTACCTTCCTATCGAGGCGGACGGTGTAGAGCTCCCCTGGGCAGTATATATTATTATTATTATTATTATTATAGTGAGTGATTACCTTCCTATCGAGGCGGACGGTGTAGAGCTCCCCTGGGCAGTATATATTATTATTATTATTATTATTTATTGATTACCTTCCTATCGAGGCGGACGGTGTAGAGCTCCCCTGGGCAGTATATATTATTATTATTATTATTATTATTGTGAGTGATTACCTTCCTATCGAGGCGGACGGTGTAGAGCTCCCCGGGGCAGTATATATTATTATTATTATTATTATTATTATAGTGAGTGATTACCTTCCTATCGAGGCGGACGGTGTAGAGCTCCCCGGGGCAGTATATATTATTATTATTATTATTATTATTATTATTATTTATTGATTACCTTCCTATCGAGGCGGACGGTGTAGAGCTCCCCGGGGCAGTATATATTATTATTATAGTGAGTGATTACCTTCCTATCGAGGCGGACGGTGTAGAGCTCCCCGGGGCAGTATATATTATTATTATTATTATTATTATAGTGAGTGATTACCTTCCTATCGAGGCGGACGGTGTCGAGCTCCCCGGGGCAGTATATATTATTATTATTATTATAGTGAGTGATTACCTTCCTATCGAGGCGGACGGTGTCGAGCTCCCCGGGGCAGTATATATTATTATTATTATTATTATTATTATAGTGAGTGATTACCTTCCTATCGAGGCGGACGGTGTAGAGCTCCCCGGGGCAGTATATATTATATTATTATTATTATTATAGTGAGTGATTACCTTCCTATCGAGGCGGACGGTGTAGAGCTCCCCGGGGCAGTATATATTATTATTATTATTATTATTATTATAGTGAGTGATTACCTTCCTATCGAGGCGGACGGTGTAGAGCTCCCCGGGGCAGTATATCTTATTATTATTATTATTATAGTGAGTGATTACCTTCCTATCGAGGCGGACGGTGTAGAGCTCCCCGGGGCAGTATATATTATTATTATTATTATAGTGAGTGATTACCTTCCTATCGAGGCGGACGGTGTAGAGCTCCCCGGGGCAGTATATATTATTATTATTATTATTATAGTGAGTGATTACCTTCCTATCGAGGCGGACGGTGTAGAGCTCCCCGGGGCAGTATATATTATTATTATTATTATTATTATTATAGTGAGTGATTACCTTCCTATCGAGGCGGACGGTGTAGCGCTCCCCGGGGCAGTATATATTATTATTATTATTATTATTATAGTGAGTGATTACCTTCCTATCGAGGCGGACGGTGTAGAGCTCCCCGGGGCAGTATATATTATTATTATTATTATTATTATTATTATTATTATTATTATTATTATTATTATTGTGAGTGATTACCTTCCTATCGAGGCGGACGGTGTAGAGCTCCCCGGGGCAGTATATATTATTATTATTATTATTATTATTATTATTATAGTGAGTGATTACCTTCCTATCGAGGCGGACGGTGTAGAGCTCCCCGGGGCAGTATATATTATTATTATTATTATTATTATTATAATAGTGAGTGATTACCTTCCTGTCGAGGCGGACGGTGTAGAGCTCCCCGGGGCAGTATATATTATTATTATTATTATAGTGAGTGATTACCTTCCTATCGAGGCGGACGGTGTAGCGCTCCCCGGGGCAGTATATATTATTATTATTATTATAGTGAGTGATTACCTTCCTGTCGAGGCGGACGGTGTAGCGCTCCCCGGGGCAGTATATATTATTATTATTATTATTATTATAGTGAGTGATTACCTTCCTATCGAGGCGGACGGTGTAGAGCTCCCCGGGGCAGTATATATTATTATTATTATTATTATTATAATAGTGAGTGATTACCTTCCTGTCGAGGCGGACGGTGTAGAGCTCCCCGGGGCAGTATATATTATTATTATTATTATAGTGAGTGATTACCTTCCTATCGAGGCGGACGGTGTAGCGCTCCCCGGGGCAGTATATATTATTATTATTATTATAGTGAGTGATTACCTTCCTGTCGAGGCGGACGGTGTAGCGCTCCCCGGGGCAGTATATATTATTATTATTATTATTATTATTATTATAGTGAGTGATTACCTTCCTGTCGAGGCGGACGGTGTAGCGCTCCCCGGGGCAGTATATATTATTATTATTATTATTATTATTATTATTATTATTATTATTATTATTATTATTATAGTGAGTGATTACCTTCCTGTCGAGGCGGACGGTGTAGAGCTCCCCGGGGCAGTATATATTATTATTATTATTATAGTGAGTGATTACCTTCCTATCGAGGCGGACGGTGTAGAGCTCCCCGGGGCAGTATATATTATTATTATTATTATTATTATTTATTGATTACCTTCCTATCGAGGCGGACGGTGTAGAGCTCCCCGGGGCAGTATATATTATTATTATTATTATTATTATAGTGAGTGATTACCTTCCTATCGAGGCGGACGGTGTAGAGCTCCCCGGGGCAGTATATATTATTATTATTATTATTATAGTGAGTGATTACCTTCCTGTCGAGGCGGACGGTGTAGAGCTCCCCGGGGCAGTATATATTATTATTATTATTATAGTGAGTGATTACCTTCCTATCGAGGCGGACGGTGTAGAGCTCCCCGGGGCAGTATATATTATTATTATTATTATTATTATTATTATAGTGAGTGATTACCTTCCTGTCGAGGCGGACGGTGTAGAGCTCCCCGGGGCAGTATATATTATTATTATTATTATAGTGAGTGATTACCTTCCTATCGAGGCGGACGGTGTAGAGCTCCCCGGGGCAGTATATATTATTATTATTATTGTGAGTGATTACCTTCCTGTCGAGGCGGACGGTGTAGAGCTCCCCGGGGCAGTATATATTATTATTATTATTATTATTATTATTATAGTGAGTGATTACCTTCCTATCGAGGCGGACGGTGTAGAGCTCCCCGGGGCAGTATATATTATTATTATTATTATTATTATTATTATAGTGAGTGATTACCTTCCTATCGAGGCGGACGGTGTAGAGCTCCCCGGGGCAGTATATGTTATTATTATTATTATAGTGAGTGATTACCTTCCTGTCGAGGCGGACGGTGTAGCGCTCCCCGGGGCAGTATATATTATTATTATTATTATTATTATAGTGAGTGATTACCTTCCTGTCGAGGCGGACGGTGTAGAGCTCCCCGGGGCAGTATATATTATTATTATTATTATAGTGAGTGATTACCTTCCTATCGAGGCGGACGGTGTAGAGCTCCCCGGGGCAGTATATATTATTATTATTATTATTATAGTGAGTGATTACCTTCCTGTCGAGGCGGACGGTGTAGAGCTCCCCGGGGCAGTATATATTATTATTATTATTATTATTATTATAGTGAGTGATTACCTTCCTATCGAGGCGGACGGTGTAGAGCTCCCCGGGGCAGTATATGTTATTATTATTATTATAGTGAGTGATTACCTTCCTGTCGAGGCGGACGGTGTAGCGCTCCCCGGGGCAGTATATATTATTATTATTATTATTATAGTGAGTGATTACCTTCCTGTCGAGGCGGACGGTGTAGAGCTCCCCGGGGCAGTATATATTATTATTATTATTATTATTATTATTATTATTATTATTATTATTATAGTGAGTGATTACCTTCCTGTCGAGGCGGACGGTGTAGAGCTCCCCGGGGCAGTATATATTATTATTATTATTATTATTATTATTATTATAGTGAGTGATTACCTTCCTATCGAGGCGGACGGTGTAGAGCTCCCCGGGGCAGTATATGTTATTATTATTATTATAGTGAGTGATTACCTTCCTGTCGAGGCGGACGGTGTAGCGCTCCCCGGGGCAGTATATATTATTATTATTATTATTATAGTGAGTGATTACCTTCCTATCGAGGCGGACGGTGTAGAGCTCCCCGGGGCAGTATATATTATTATTATTATTATTATTATTATTATTATTATAGTGAGTGATTACCTTCCTGTCGAGGCGGACGGTGTAGAGCTCCCCGGGGCAGTATATATTATTATTATTATTATTATTATAGTGAGTGATTACCTTCCTATCGAGGCGGACGGTGTAGAGCTCCCCGGGGCAGTATATATTATTATTATTATTATTATTATTATTATTATTATTATTATAGTGAGTGATTACCTTCCTGTCGAGGCGGACGGTGTAGAGGTCCCCGGGGCAGTATATATTATTATTATTATTATTATTATTATTATTATTATTATTATTATTATTATAGTGAGTGATTACCTTCCTATCGAGGCGGACGGTGTAGAGCTCCCCGGGGCAGTATATATTATTATTATTATAGTGAGTGATTACCTTCCTGTCGAGGCGGACGGTGTAGAGCTCCCCGGGGCAGTATATATTATTATTATTATTATAGTGAGTGATTACCTTCCTGTCGAGGCGGACGGTGTAGAGCTCCCCGGGGCAGTATATATTATTATTATTATTATTATTATAGTGAGTGATTACCTTCCTATCGAGGCGGACGGTGTAGAGCTCCCCGGGGCAGTATATATTATTATTATTATAGTGAGTGATTACCTTCCTGTCGAGGCGGACGGTGTAGAGCTCCCCGGGGCAGTATATATTATTATTATTATTATTATTATAGTGAGTGATTACCTTCCTATCGAGGCGGACGGTGTAGAGCTCCCCGGGGCAGTATATATTATTATTATTATTATTATTATAGTGAGTGATTACCTTCCTATCGAGGCGGACGGTGTAGAGCTCCCCGGGGCAGTATATATTATATTATTATTATTATTATAGTGAGTGATTACCTTCCTATCGAGGCGGACGGTGTAGAGCTCCCCGGGGCAGTATATATTATTATTATTATTATAGTGAGTGATTACCTTCCTGTCGAGGCGGACGGTGCAGAGCTCCCCGGGGCAGTATATATTATTATTATTATTATTATAGTGAGTGATTACCTTCCTATCGAGGCGGACGGTGTAGAGCTCCCCGGGGCAGTATATATTATTATTATTATAGTGATTGATTACCTTCCTATCGAGGCGGACGGTGTAGAGCTCCCCGGGGCAGTATATATTATTATTATTATTATTATAGTGAGTGATTACCTTCCTATCGAGGCGGACGGTGTAGAGCTCCCCGGGGCAGTATATATTATTAATATTATTATTATTATTATAGTGAGTGATTACCTTCCTATCGAGGCGGACGGTGTAGCGCTCCCCGGGGCAGTATATATTATTATTATTATTATTATTATAGTGAGTGATTACCTTCCTATCGAGGCGGACGGTGTAGAGCTCCCCGGGGCAGTATATGTTATTATTATTATTATAGTGAGTGATTACCTTCCTGTCGAGGCGGACGGTGTAGCGCTCCCCGGGGCAGTATATATTATTATTATTATAGTGAGTGATTACCTTCCTGTCGAGGCGGACGGTGTAGAGCTCCCCGGGGCAGTATATATTATTATTATTATTATTATTATTATTATTATTATTATTATTATTATTATTATTATTATTATTATTATTATTATTATAGTGAGTGATTACCTTCCTATCGAGGCGGACGGTGTAGAGCTCCCCGGGGCAGTATATGTTATTATTATTATTATAGTGAGTGATTACCTTCCTGTCGAGGCGGACGGTGTAGCGCTCCCCGGGGCAGTATATATTATTATTATTATTATTATAGTGAGTGATTACCTTCCTATCGAGGCGGACGGTGTAGAGCTCCCCGGGGCAGTATATATTATTATTATTATTATTATAGTGAGTGATTACCTTCCTGTCGAGGCGGACGGTGTAGAGCTCCCCGGGGCAGTATATATTATTATTATTATTATTATTATAGTGAGTGATTACCTTCCTATCGAGGCGGACGGTGTAGAGCTCCCCGGGGCAGTATATATTATTATTATTATTATTATTATTATTATTATTATAGTGAGTGATTACCTTCCTGTCGAGGCGGACGGTGTAGAGCTCCCCGGGGCAGTATATATTATTATTATTATTATTATTATAGTGAGTGATTACCTTCCTATCGAGGCGGACGGTGTAGAGCTCCCCGGGGCAGTATATATTATTATTATTATTATTATAGTGAGTGATTACCTTCCTGTCGAGGCAGACGGTGTAGCGCTCCCCGGGGCAGTATATATTATTATTATTATTATTATTATTATTATTATTATTATAGTGAGTGATTACCTTCCTGTCGAGGCGGACGGTGTAGAGCTCCCCGGGGCAGTATATATTATTATTATTATTATTATTATAGTGAGTGATTACCTTCCTATCGAGGCGGACGGTGTAGAGCTCCCCGGGGCAGTATATTATTATTATTATTATTATTATTATTATTATTATAGTGAGTGATTACCTTCCTGTCGAGGCGGACGGTGTAGAGCTCCCCGGGGCAGTATATATTATTATTATTATTATTATTATTATTATAGTGAGTGATTACCTTCCTATCGAGGCGGACGGTGTAGCGCTCCCCGGGGCAGTATATATTATTATTATTATTATTATTATAGTGAGTGATTACCTTCCTGTCGAGGCGGACGGTGTAGCGCTCCCCGGGGCAGTATATATTATTATTATTATTATTATTATTTTTATTATTATTATTATAGTGAGTGATTACCTTCCTATCGAGGCGGACGGTGTAGAGCTCCCCGGGGCAGTATATATTATTATTATTATAGTGAGTGATTACCTTCCTGTCGAGGCGGACGGTGTAGCGCTCCCCGGGGCAGTATATATTATTATTATTATTATTATTATTATTATTATTATTATAGTGAGTGATTACCTTCCTGTCGAGGCGGACGGTGTAGAGCTCCCCGGGGCAGTATATATTATTATTATTATTATAGTGAGTGATTACCTTCCTATCGAGGCGGACGGTGTAGAGCTCCCCGGGGCAGTATATATTATTATTATTATTATTATTATTTATTGATTACCTTCCTATCGAGGCGGACGGTGTAGAGCTCCCCGGGGCAGTATATATTATTATTATTATTATTATAGTGAGTGATTACCTTCCTGTCGAGGCGGACGGTGTAGAGCTCCCCGGGGCAGTATATATTATTATTATTATTATTATTATAGTGAGTGATTACCTTCCTATCGAGGCGGACGGTGTAGAGCTCCCCGGGGCAGTATATATATTATTATTATTATTATTATTATTATTATTATTATTATAGTGAGTGATTACCTTCCTGTCGAGGCGGACGGTGTAGAGCTCCCCGGGGCAGTATATATTATTATTATTATTATTATTATAGTGAGTGATTACCTTCCTATCGAGGCGGACGGTGTAGAGCTCCCCGGGGCAGTATATATTATTATTATTATTATTATAGTGAGTGATTACCTTCCTGTCGAGGCAGACGGTGTAGCGCTCCCCGGGGCAGTATATATTATTATTATTATTATTATTATTATTATAGTGAGTGATTACCTTCCTATCGAGGCGGACGGTGTAGCGCTCCCCGGGGCAGTATATATTATTATTATTATTATTATTATAGTGAGTGATTACCTTCCTGTCGAGGCGGACGGTGTAGCGCTCCCCGGGGCAGTATATATTATTATTATTATTATTATTATTATTATTATTATTATTATTATTATTATTATTATTATAGTGAGTGATTACCTTCCTATCGAGGCGGACGGTGTAGAGCTCCCCGGGGCAGTATATATTATTATTATTATAGTGAGTGATTACCTTCCTGTCGAGGCGGACGGTGTAGCGCTCCCCGGGGCAGTATATATTATTATTATTATTATTATTATTATTATTATAGTGAGTGATTACCTTCCTGTCGAGGCGGACGGTGTAGAGCTCCCCGGGGCAGTATATATTATTATTATTATTATAGTGAGTGATTACCTTCCTATCGAGGCGGACGGTGTAGAGCTCCCCGGGGCAGTATATATTATTATTATTATTATTATTATTTATTGATTACCTTCCTATCGAGGCGGACGGTGTAGAGCTCCCCGGGGCAGTATATATTATTATTATTATTATTATTATAGTGAGTGATTACCTTCCTATCGAGGCGGACGGTGTAGAGCTCCCCGGGGCAGTATATATTATTATTATTATTATTATAGTGAGTGATTACCTTCCTGTCGAGGCGGACGGTGTAGAGCTCCCCGGGGCAGTATATATTATTATTATTATTATAGTGAGTGATTACCTTCCTATCGAGGCGGACGGTGTAGAGCTCCCCGGGGCAGTATATATTATTATTATTATTATTATTATAGTGAGTGATTACCTTCCTGTCGAGGCGGACGGTGTAGCGCTCCCCGGGGCAGTATATATTATTATTATTATTATTATTATTATAGTGAGTGATTACCTTCCTGTCGAGGTGGACGGTGTAGAGCTCCCCGGGGCAGTATATATTATTATTATTATTATTATTATTATTATTATTATAGTGAGTGATTACCTTCCTATCGAGGCGGACGGTGTAGAGCTCCCCGGGGCAGTATATATTATTATTATTATTATTATTTATTGATTACCTTCCTATCGAGGCGGACGGTGTAGAGCTCCCCGGGGCAGTATATATTATTATTATTATTATTATTATTATTATTATTATAGTGAGTGATTACCTTCCTGTTGAGGCGGACGGTGTAGAGCTCCCCGGGGCAGTATATATTATTATTATTATTATAGTGAGTGATTACCTTCCTATCGAGGCGGACGGTGTAGAGCTCCCCGGGGCAGTATATATTATTATTATTATTATTATAGTGAGTGATTACCTTCCTGTCGAGGCGGACGGTGTAGAGCTCCCCGGGGCAGTATATATTATTATTATTATTATAGTGAGTGATTACCTTCCTATCGAGGCGGACGGTGTAGAGCTCCCCGGGGCAGTATATATTATTATTATTATTGTGAGTGATTACCTTCCTGTCGAGGCGGACGGTGTAGAGCTCCCCGGGGCAGTATATATTATTATTATTATTATTATTATTATAATAGTGAGTGATTACCTTCCTATCGAGGCGGACGGTGTAGAGCTCCCCGGGGCAGTATATATTATTATTATTATTATTATTATTATTATTATTATAGTGAGTGATTACCTTCCTATCGAGGCGGACGGTGTAGAGCTCCCCGGGGCAGTATATGTTATTATTATTATTATAGTGAGTGATTACCTTCCTGTCGAGGCGGACGGTGTAGCGCTCCCCGGGGCAGTATATATTATTATTATTATTATTATTATAGTGAGTGATTACCTTCCTGTCGAGGCGGACGGTGTAGAGCTCCCCGGGGCAGTATATATTATTATTATTATTATAGTGAGTGATTACCTTCCTATCGAGGCGGACGGTGTAGAGCTCCCCGGGGCAGTATATATTATTATTATTATTATTATAGTGAGTGATTACCTTCCTGTCGAGGCGGACGGTGTAGAGCTCCCCGGGGCAGTATATATTATTATTATTATTATAGTGAGTGATTACCTTCCTGTCGAGGCGGACGGTGTAGAGCTCCCCGGGGCAGTATATATTATTATTATTATTATAGTGAGTGATTACCTTCCTATCGAGGCGGACGGTGTAGAGCTCCCCGGGGCAGTATATATTATTACTATTATTATTATAGTGAGTGATTACCTTCCTATCGAGGCGGACGGTGTAGAGCTCCCCGGGGCAGTATATGTTATTATTATTATTATAGTGAGTGATTACCTTCCTGTCGAGGCGGACGGTGTAGCGCTCCCCGGGGCAGTATATATTATTATTATTATTATTATAGTGAGTGATTACCTTCCTGTCGAGGCGGACGGTGTAGAGCTCCCCGGGGCAGTATATATTATTATTATTATTATTATTATAGTGAGTGATTACCTTCCTGTCGAGGCGGACGGTGTAGAGCTCCCCGGGGCAGTATATATTATTATTATTATTATTATTATAGTGAGTGATTACCTTCCTATCGAGGCGGACGGTGTAGAGCTCCCCGGGGCAGTATATGTTATTATTATTATTATAGTGAGTGATTACCTTCCTGTCGAGGCGGACGGTGTAGCGCTCCCCGGGGCAGTATATATTATTATTATTATTATTATAGTGAGTGATTACCTTCCTATCGAGGCGGACGGTGTAGAGCTCCCCGGGGCAGTATATATTATTATTATTATTATTATTATTATTATTATTATTATTATTATTATTATAGTGAGTGATTACCTTCCTGTCGAGGCGGACGGTGTAGAGCTCCCCGGGGCAGTATATATTATTATTATTATTATTATTATAGTGAGTGATTACCTTCCTATCGAGGCGGACGGTGTAGAGCTCCCCGGGGCAGTATATATTATTATTATTATTATTATTATTATTATTATAGTGAGTGATTACCTTCCTGTCGAGGCGGACGGTGTAGAGCTCCCCGGGGCAGTATATATTATTATTATTATTATTATTATTATTATTATTATTATAGTGAGTGATTACCTTCCTATCGAGGCGGACGGTGTAGAGCTCCCCGGGGCAGTATATATTATTATTATTATAGTGAGTGATTACCTTCCTGTCGAGGCGGACGGTGTAGAGCTCCCCGGGGCAGTATATATTATTATTATTATTATAGTGAGTGATTACCTTCCTGTCGAGGCGGACGGTGTAGAGCTCCCCGGGGCAGTATATATTATTATTATTATTATTATTATAGTGAGTGATTACCTTCCTATCGAGGCGGACGGTGTAGAGCTCCCCGGGGCAGTATATATTATTATTATTATAGTGAGTGATTACCTTCCTGTCGAGGCGGACGGTGTAGAGCTCCCCGGGGCAGTATATATTATTATTATTATTATTATTATAGTGAGTGATTACCTTCCTATCGAGGCGGACGGTGTAGAGCTCCCCGGGGCAGTATATATTATTATTATTATTATTATTATAGTGAGTGATTACCTTCCTATCGAGGCGGACGGTGTAGAGCTCCCCGGGGCAGTATATATTATATTATTATTATTATTATAGTGAGTGATTACCTTCCTATCGAGGCGGACGGTGTAGAGCTCCCCGGGGCAGTATATATTATTATTATTATTATAGTGAGTGATTACCTTCCTGTCGAGGCGGACGGTGCAGAGCTCCCCGGGGCAGTATATATTATTATTATTATTATTATAGTGAGTGATTACCTTCCTATCGAGGCGGACGGTGTAGAGCTCCCCGGGGCAGTATATATTATTATTATTATTATTATTATAGTGATTGATTACCTTCCTATCGAGGCGGACGGTGTAGAGCTCCCCGGGGCAGTATATATTATTATTATTATTATTATAGTGAGTGATTACCTTCCTATCGAGGCGGACGGTGTAGAGCTCCCCGGGGCAGTATATATTATTAATATTATTATTATTATTATAGTGAGTGATTACCTTCCTATCGAGGCGGACGGTGTAGCGCTCCCCGGGGCAGTATATATTATTATTATTATTATTATTATAGTGAGTGATTACCTTCCTATCGAGGCGGACGGTGTAGAGCTCCCCGGGGCAGTATATGTTATTATTATTATTATAGTGAGTGATTACCTTCCTGTCGAGGCGGAAGGTGTAGAGCTCCCCGGGGCAGTATATATTATTATTATTATTATTATTGTGAGTGATTACCTTCCTGTCGAGGCGGACGGTGTAGAGCTCCCCGGGGCAGTATATATTATTATTATTATTATTATAGTGAGTGATTACCTTCCTGTCGAGGCGGACGTTGTAGAGCTCCCCGGGGCAGTATATATTATTATTATTATTATTTATTGATTACCTTCCTATCGAGGCGGACGGTGTAGCGCTCCCCGGGGCAGTATATATTATTATTATTATTATTATAGTGAGTGATTACCTTCCTGTCGAGGCGGACGGTGTAGAGCTCCCCGGGGCAGTATATATTATTATTATTAATATTATTATTATTTATTGATTACCTTCCTATCGAGGCGGACGGTGTAGAGCTCCCCGGGGCAGTATATATTATTATTATAATAGTGAGTGATTACCTTCCTATCGAGGCGGACGGTGTAGAGCTCCCCGGGGCAGTATATATTATTATTATTATTATAGTGAGTGATTACCTTCCTGTCGAGGCGGACGGTGTAGAGCTCCCCGGGGCAGTATATATTATTATTATTATTATTATTTATTGATTACCTTCCTATCGAGGCGGACGGTGTAGCGCTCCCCGGGGCAGTATATATTATTATTATTATTATTATAGTGAGTGATTACCTTCCTGTCGAGGCGGACGGTGTAGAGCTCCCCGGGGCAGTATATATTATTATTATTATTATTATTATTTATTGATTACCTTCCTATCGAGGCGGACGGTGTAGAGCTCCCCGGGGCAGTATATATTATTATTATTATTATTATAGTGAGTGATTACCTTCCTATCGAGGCGGACGGTGTAGAGCTCCCCGGGGCAGTATATATTATTATAGTGAGTGATTACCTTCCTATCGAGGCGGACGGTGTAGAGCTCCCCGGGGCAGTATATATTATTATTATTATTATTTATTGATTACCTTCCTGTCGAGGCGGACGGTGTAGAGCTCCCCGGGGCAGTATATATTATTATTATTATTTATTGATTACCTTCCTATCGAGGCGGACGGTGTAGAGCTCCCCGGGGCAGTATATATTATTATTATTATTATTATTATTATTATTATTATTATTATTATTATAGTGAGTGATTACCTTTCTGTCGAGGCGGACGGTGTAGAGCTCCCCGGGGCAGTATATATTATTATTATTATTATTATAGTGAGTGATTACCTTCCTATCGAGGCGGACGGTGTAGAGCTCCCCGGGGCAGTATATATTATTATTATTATTATTATTATTATAGTGAGTGATTACCTTCCTATCGAGGCGGACGGTGTAGAGCTCCCCGGGGCAGTATATATTATTATTATTATTATTATTATAGTGAGTGATTACCTTCCTATCGAGGCGGACGGTGTAGAGCTCCCCAGGGCAGTATATATTATTATTATTATTATAGTGAGCGATTACCTTCCTGTCGAGGCGGACGGTGTAGAGCTCCCCGGGGCAGTATATATTATTATTATTATTATTATTATAGTGAGTGATTACCTTCCTATCGAGGCGGACGGTGTCGAGCTCCCCGGGGCAGTATATATTATTATTATTATTATAGTGAGTGATTACCTTCCTATCGAGGCGGACGGTGTCGAGCTCCCCGGGGCAGTATATATTATTATTATTATTATTATTATTATAGTGAGTGATTACCTTCCTATCGAGGCGGACGGTGTAGAGCTCCCCGGGGCAGTATATATTATATTATTATTATTATTATAGTGAGTGATTACCTTCCTATCGAGGCGGACGGTGTAGAGCTCCCCGGGGCAGTATATATTATTATTATTATTATTATTATTATTATTATTATTATTATTATTATTATTATTATTATTATTATAGTGAGTGATTACCTTCCTATCGAGGCGGACGGTGTAGAGCTCCCCGGGGCAGTATATCTTATTATTATTATTATTATAGTGAGTGATTACCTTCCTATCGAGGCGGACGGTGTAGAGCTCCCCGGGGCAGTATATATTATTATTATTATTATAGTGAGTGATTACCTTCCTATCGAGGCGGACGGTGTAGAGCTCCCCGGGGCAGTATATATTATTATTATTATTATTATAGTGAGTGATTACCTTCCTATCGAGGCGGACGGTGTAGAGCTCCCCGGGGCAGTATATATTATTATTATTATTATTATTATTATAGTGAGTGATTACCTTCCTATCGAGGCGGACGGTGTAGCGCTCCCCGGGGCAGTATATATTATTATTATTATTATTATTATTATAGTGAGTGATTACCTTCCTATCGAGGCGGACGGTGTAGAGCTCCCCGGGGCAGTATATATTATTATTATTATTATTATTATTATTATTATTATTATTGTGAGTGATTACCTTCCTATCGAGGCGGACGGTGTAGAGCTCCCCGGGGCAGTATATATTATTATTATTATTATTATTATTATTATTATTATTATTATTATTATTATTATTATAGTGAGTGATTACCTTCCTATCGAGGCGGACGGTGTAGAGCTCCCCGGGGCAGTATATATTATTATTATTATTATTATTATTATAGTGAGTGATTACCTTCCTGTCGAGGCGGACGGTGTAGAGCTCCCCGGGGCAGTATATATTATTATTATAATAGTGAGTGATTACCTTCCTATCGAGGCGGACGGTGTAGAGCTCCCCGGGGCAGTATATATTATTATTATTATTATAGTGAGTGATTACCTTCCTGTCGAGGCGGACGGTGTAGAGCTCCCCGGGGCAGTATATATTATTATTATTATTATTATTTATTGATTACCTTCCTATCGAGGCGGACGGTGTAGCGCTCCCCGGGGCAGTATATATTATTATTATTATTATTATAGTGAGTGATTACCTTCCTGTCGAGGCGGACGGTGTAGAGCTCCCCGGGGCAGTATATATTATTATTATTATTATTATTATTTATTGATTACCTTCCTATCGAGGCGGACGGTGTAGAGCTCCCCGGGGCAGTATATATTATTATTATTATTATTATTATAGTGAGTGATTACCTTCCTATCGAGGCGGACGGTGTAGAGCTCCCCGGGGCAGTATATATTATTATAGTGAGTGATTACCTTCCTATCGAGGCGGACGGTGTAGAGCTCCCCGGGGCAGTATATATTATTATTATTATTATTTATTGATTACCTTCCTGTCGAGGCGGACGGTGTAGAGCTCCCCGGGGCAGTATATATTATTATTATTATTTATTGATTACCTTCCTATCGAGGCGGACGGTGTAGAGCTCCCCGGGGCAGTATATATTATTATTATTATTATTATTATTATTATTATTATTATTATTATAGTGAGTGATTACCTTTCTGTCGAGGCGGACGGTGTAGAGCTCCCCGGGGCAGTATATATTATTATTATTATTATTATAGTGAGTGATTACCTTCCTATCGAGGCGGACGGTGTAGAGCTCCCCGGGGCAGTATATATTATTATTATTATTATTATTATTATAGTGAGTGATTACCTTCCTATCGAGGCGGACGGTGTAGAGCTCCCCGGGGCAGTATATATTATTATTATTATTATTATTATAGTGAGTGATTACCTTCCTATCGAGGCGGACGGTGTAGAGCTCCCCAGGGCAGTATATATTATTATTATTATTATAGTGAGCGATTACCTTCCTGTCGAGGCGGACGGTGTAGAGCTCCCCGGGGCAGTATATATTATTATTATTATTATTATTATAGTGAGTGATTACCTTCCTATCGAGGCGGACGGTGTCGAGCTCCCCGGGGCAGTATATATTATTATTATTATTATAGTGAGTGATTACCTTCCTATCGAGGCGGACGGTGTCGAGCTCCCCGGGGCAGTATATATTATTATTATTATTATTATTATTATAGTGAGTGATTACCTTCCTATCGAGGCGGACGGTGTAGAGCTCCCCGGGGCAGTATATATTATATTATTATTATTATTATAGTGAGTGATTACCTTCCTATCGAGGCGGACGGTGTAGAGCTCCCCGGGGCAGTATATATTATTATTATTATTATTATTATTATTATTATTATAGTGAGTGATTACCTTCCTATCGAGGCGGACGGTGTAGAGCTCCCCGGGGCAGTATATCTTATTATTATTATTATTATAGTGAGTGATTACCTTCCTATCGAGGCGGACGGTGTAGAGCTCCCCGGGGCAGTATATATTATTATTATTATTATAGTGAGTGATTACCTTCCTATCGAGGCGGACGGTGTAGAGCTCCCCGGGGCAGTATATATTATTATTATTATTATTATAGTGAGTGATTACCTTCCTATCGAGGCGGACGGTGTAGAGCTCCCCGGGGCAGTATATATTATTATTATTATTATTATTATTATAGTGAGTGATTACCTTCCTATCGAGGCGGACGGTGTAGCGCTCCCCGGGGCAGTATATATTATTATTATTATTATTATTATTATAGTGAGTGATTACCTTCCTATCGAGGCGGACGGTGTAGAGCTCCCCGGGGCAGTATATATTATTATTATTATTATTATTATTATTATTATTATTATTGTGAGTGATTACCTTCCTATCGAGGCGGACGGTGTAGAGCTCCCCGGGGCAGTATATATTATTATTATTATTATTATTATTATTATTATTATTATTATTATTATTATTATAGTGAGTGATTACCTTCCTATCGAGGCGGACGGTGTAGAGCTCCCCGGGGCAGTATATATTATTATTATTATTATTATTATTATAGTGAGTGATTACCTTCCTGTCGAGGCGGACGGTGTAGAGCTCCCCGGGGCAGTATATATTATTATTATTATTATTATTATAGTGAGTGATTACCTTCCTATCGAGGCGGACGGTGTAGAGCTCCCCGGGGCAGTATATATTATTATTATTATTATTATTATAGTGAGTGATTACCTTCCTGTCGAGGCGGACGGTGTAGAGCTCCCCGGGGCAGTATATATTATTATTATAGTGAGTGATTACCTTCCTATCGAGGCGGACGGTGTAGCGCTCCCCGGGGCAGTATATATTATTATTATTATTATTATTATAGTGAGTGATTACCTTCCTGTCGAGGCGGACGGTGTAGCGCTCCCCGGGGCAGTATATATTATTATTATTATTATTATTATTATTATTATTATTATTATTATTATTATTATTATAGTGAGTGATTACCTTCCTATCGAGGCGGACGGTGTAGAGCTCCCCGGGGCAGTATATATTATTATTATTATTATTATTATTATTATTATTATTATTATTATTATTATTATAGTGAGTGATTACCTTCCTGTCGAGGCGGACGGTGTAGAGCTCCCCGGGGCAGTATATATTATTATTATTATTATAGTGAGTGATTACCTTCCTATCGAGGCGGACGGTGTAGAGCTCCCCGGGGCAGTATATATTATTATTATTATTATTATTATTTATTGATTACCTTCCTATCGAGGCGGACGGTGTAGAGCTCCCCGGGGCAGTATATATTATTATAGTGAGTGATTACCTTCCTATCGAGGCGGACGGTGTAGAGCTCCCCGGGGCAGTATATATTATTATTATTATTATTATAGTGAGTGATTACCTTCCTGTCGAGGCGGACGGTGTAGAGCTCCCCGGGGCAGTATATATTATTATTATTATTATAGTGAGTGATTACCTTCCTATCGAGGCGGACGGTGTAGAGCTCCCCGGGGCAGTATATATTATTATTATTATTATTATTATTATTATTATAGTGAGTGATTACCTTCCTGTCGAGGCGGACGGTGTAGCGCTCCCCGGGGCAGTATATATTATTATTATTATTATTATTATAGTGAGTGATTACCTTCCTGTCGAGGTGGACGGTGTAGAGCTCCCCGGGGCAGTATATATTATTATTATTATTATTATTATTATTATAGTGAGTGATTACCTTCCTATCGAGGCGGACGGTGTAGAGCTCCCCGGGGCAGTATATATTATTATTATTATTTATTGATTACCTTCCTATCGAGGCGGACGGTGTAGAGCTCCCCGGGGCAGTATATATTATTATTATTATTATTATTATTATTATTATTATTATTATTATTATAGTGAGTGATTACCTTCCTGTTGAGGCGGACGGTGTAGAGCTCCCCGGGGCAGTATATATTATTATTATTATTATAGTGAGTGATTACCTTCCTATCGAGGCGGACGGTGTAGAGCTCCCCGGGGCAGTATATATTATTATTATTATTATTATAGTGAGTGATTACCTTCCTGTCGAGGCGGACGGTGTAGAGCTCCCCGGGGCAGTATATATTATTATTATTATTATAGTGAGTGATTACCTTCCTATCGAGGCGGACGGTGTAGAGCTCCCCGGGGCAGTATATATTATTATTATTATTGTGAGTGATTACCTTCCTGTCGAGGCGGACGGTGTAGAGCTCCCCGGGGCAGTATATATTATTATTATTATTATTATTATTATTATAGTGAGTGATTACCTTCCTATCGAGGCGGACGGTGTAGAGCTCCCCGGGGCAGTATATATTATTATTATTATTATTATTATTATTATTATTATTATTATTATTATAATAGTGAGTGATTACCTTCCTATCGAGGCGGACGGTGTAGAGCTCCCCGGGGCAGTATATGTTATTATTATTATTATAGTGAGTGATTACCTTCCTGTCGAGGCGGACGGTGTAGCGCTCCCCGGGGCAGTATATATTATTATTATTATTATTATTATAGTGAGTGATTACCTTCCTGTCGAGGCGGACGGTGTAGAGCTCCCCGGGGCAGTATATATTATTATTATTATTATAGTGAGTGATTACCTTCCTATCGAGGCGGACGGTGTAGAGCTCCCCGGGGCAGTATATATTATTATTATTATTATTATAGTGAGTGATTACCTTCCTGTCGAGGCGGACGGTGTAGAGCTCCCCGGGGCAGTATATATTATTATTATTATTATTATTATTATTATAGTGAGTGATTACCTTCCTATCGAGGCGGACGGTGTAGAGCTCCCCGGGGCAGTATATGTTATTATTATTATTATAGTGAGTGATTACCTTCCTGTCGAGGCGGACGGTGTAGCGCTCCCCGGGGCAGTATATATTATTATTATTATTATTATTATTATAGTGAGTGATTACCTTCCTGTCGAGGCGGACGGTGTAGAGCTCCCCGGGGCAGTATATATTATTATTATTATTATTATTATTATTATTATTATTATTATAGTGAGTGATTACCTTCCTGTCGAGGCGGACGGTGTAGAGCTCCCCGGGGCAGTATATATTATTATTATTATTATTATTATTATTATAGTGAGTGATTACCTTCCTATCGAGGCGGACGGTGTAGAGCTCCCCGGGGCAGTATATGTTATTATTATTATTATAGTGAGTGATTACCTTCCTGTCGAGGCGGACGGTGTAGCGCTCCCCGGGGCAGTATATATTATTATTATTATTATTATAGTGAGTGATTACCTTCCTATCGAGGCGGACGGTGTAGAGCTCCCCGGGGCAGTATATATTATTATTATTATTATTATTATAGTGAGTGATTACCTTCCTATCGAGGCGGACGGTGTAGAGCTCCCCGGGGCAGTATATATTATTATTATTATTATTATTATTATTATTATTATTATTATTATTATTATTATTATAGTGAGTGATTACCTTCCTGTCGAGGCGGACGGTGTAGAGCTCCCCGGGGCAGTATATATTATTATTATTATTATTATTATTATTATTATTATAGTGAGTGATTACCTTCCTATCGAGGCGGACGGTGTAGAGCTCCCCGGGGCAGTATATATTATTATTATTATAGTGAGTGATTACCTTCCTGTCGAGGCGGACGGTGTAGAGCTCCCCGGGGCAGTATATATTATTATTATTATTATAGTGAGTGATTACCTTCCTGTCGAGGCGGACGGTGTAGAGCTCCCCGGGGCAGTATATATTATTATTATTATTATTATTATTATAGTGAGTGATTACCTTCCTATCGAGGCGGACGGTGTAGAGCTCCCCGGGGCAGTATATATTATTATTATTATAGTGAGTGATTACCTTCCTGTCGAGGCGGACGGTGTAGAGCTCCCCGGGGCAGTATATATTATTATTATTATTATTATTATAGTGAGTGATTACCTTCCTATCGAGGCGGACGGTGTAGAGCTCCCCGGGGCAGTATATATTATTATTATTATTATTATTATTATTATAGTGAGTGATTACCTTCCTATCGAGGCGGACGGTGTAGAGCTCCCCGGGGCAGTATATATTATTATTATTATTATAGTGAGTGATTACCTTCCTATCGAGGCGGACGGTGTAGAGCTCCCCGGGGCAGTATATATTATTATTATTATTATAGTGAGTGATTACCTTCCTGTCGAGGCGGACGGTGCAGAGCTCCCCGGGGCAGTATATATTATTATTATTATTATTATAGTGAGTGATTACCTTCCTATCGAGGCGGACGGTGTAGAGCTCCCCGGGGCAGTATATATTATTATTATTATTATTATTATAGTGATTGATTACCTTCCTATCGAGGCGGACGGTGTAGAGCTCCCCGGGGCAGTATATATTATTATTATTATTATTATAGTGAGTGATTACCTTCCTATCGAGGCGGACGGTGTAGAGCTCCCCGGGGCAGTATATATTATTAATATTATTATTATTATTATAGTGAGTGATTACCTTCCTATCGAGGCGGACGGTGTAGCGCTCCCCGGGGCAGTATATATTATTATTATTATTATTATTATAGTGAGTGATTACCTTCCTATCGAGGCGGACGGTGTAGAGCTCCCCGGGGCAGTATATGTTATTATTATTATTATAGTGAGTGATTACCTTCCTGTCGAGGCGGACGGTGTAGCGCTCCCCGGGGCAGTATATATTATTATTATTATAGTGAGTGATTACCTTCCTGTCGAGGCGGACGGTGTAGAGCTCCCCGGGGCAGTATATATTATTATTATTATTATTATTATTATTATTATTATTATTATTATTATTATTATTATTATAATAGTGAGTGATTACCTTCCTATCGAGGCGGACGGTGTAGAGCTCCCCGGGGCAGTATATGTTATTATTATTATTATAGTGAGTGATTACCTTCCTGTCGAGGCGGACGGTGTAGCGCTCCCCGGGGCAGTATATATTATTATTATTATTATTATAGTGAGTGATTACCTTCCTATCGAGGCGGACGGTGTAGAGCTCCCCGGGGCAGTATATATTATTATTATTATTATTATAGTGAGTGATTACCTTCCTGTCGAGGCGGACGGTGTAGAGCTCCCCGGGGCAGTATATATTATTATTATTATTATTATTATAGTGAGTGATTACCTTCCTATCGAGGCGGACGGTGTAGAGCTCCCCGGGGCAGTATATATTATTATTATTATTATTATTATTATTATTATAGTGAGTGATTACCTTCCTGTCGAGGCGGACGGTGTAGAGCTCCCCGGGGCAGTATATATTATTATTATTATTATTATTATTATAGTGAGTGATTACCTTCCTATCGAGGCGGACGGTGTAGAGCTCCCCGGGGCAGTATATATTATTATTATTATTATTATTATAGTGAGTGATTACCTTCCTGTCGAGGCGGACGGTGTAGCGCTCCCCGGGGCAGTATATATTATTATTATTATTATTATTATTATTATAGTGAGTGATTACCTTCCTGTCGAGGCGGACGGTGTAGAGCTCCCCGGGGCAGTATATATTATTATTATTATTATTATTATAGTGAGTGATTACCTTCCTATCGAGGCGGACGGTGTAGAGCTCCCCGGGGCAGTATATATTATTATTATTATTATTATTATAGTGAGTGATTACCTTCCTGTCGAGGCGGACGGTGTAGAGCTCCCCGGGGCAGTATATATTATTATTATTATTATTATTATTATTATTATTATTATTATTATTATTATTATAGTGAGTGATTACCTTCCTATCGAGGCGGACGGTGTAGCGCTCCCCGGGGCAGTATATATTATTATTATTATTATTATTATAGTGAGTGATTACCTTCCTGTCGAGGCGGACGGTGTAGCGCTCCCCGGGGCAGTATATATTATTATTATTATTATTATTATTATTATTATTATTATTATTATAGTGAGTGATTACCTTCCTATCGAGGCGGACGGTGTAGAGCTCCCCGGGGCAGTATATATTATTATTATTATTATAGTGAGTGATTACCTTCCTGTCGAGGCGGACGGTGTAGCGCTCCCCGGGGCAGTATATATTATTATTATTATTATTATTATTATTATTATAGTGAGTGATTACCTTCCTGTCGAGGCGGACGGTGTAGAGCTCCCCGGGGCAGTATATATTATTATTATTATTATAGTGAGTGATTACCTTCCTATCGAGGCGGACGGTGTAGAGCTCCCCGGGGCAGTATATATTATTATTATTATTATTATTATTTATTGATTACCTTCCTATCGAGGCGGACGGTGTAGAGCTCCCCGGGGCAGTATATATTATTATTATTATTATTATTATAGTGAGTGATTACCTTCCTATCGAGGCGGACGGTGTAGAGCTCCCCGGGGCAGTATATATTATTATTATTATTATAGTGAGTGATTACCTTCCTGTCGAGGCGGACGGTGTAGAGCTCCCCGGGGCAGTATATATTATTATTATTATTATAGTGAGTGATTACCTTCCTATCGAGGCGGACGGTGTAGAGCTCCCCGGGGCAGTATATATTATTATTATTATTATTATTATTATTATTATAGTGAGTGATTACCTTCCTGTCGAGGCGGACGGTGTAGCGCTCCCCGGGGCAGTATATATTATTATTATTATTATTATTATTATAGTGAGTGATTACCTTCCTGTCGAGGTGGACGGTGTAGAGCTCCCCGGGGCAGTATATATTATTATTATTATTATTATTATTATAGTGAGTGATTACCTTCCTATCGAGGCGGACGGTGTAGAGCTCCCCGGGGCAGTATATATTATTATTATTATTATTATTTATTGATTACCTTCCTATCGAGGCGGACGGTGTAGAGCTCCCCGGGGCAGTATATATTATTATTATTATTATTATTATTATTATTATTATTATTATAGTGAGTGATTACCTTCCTGTTGAGGCGGACGGTGTAGAGCTCCCCGGGGCAGTATATATTATTATTATTATTATAGTGAGTGATTACCTTCCTATCGAGGCGGACGGTGTAGAGCTCCCCGGGGCAGTATATATTATTATTATTATTATTATTATAGTGAGTGATTACCTTCCTGTCGAGGCGGACGGTGTAGAGCTCCCCGGGGCAGTATATATTATTATTATTATTATAGTGAGTGATTACCTTCCTATCGAGGCGGACGGTGTAGAGCTCCCCGGGGCAGTATATATTATTATTATTATTGTGAGTGATTACCTTCCTGTCGAGGCGGACGGTGTAGAGCTCCCCGGGGCAGTATATATTATTATTATTATTATTATAGTGAGTGATTACCTTCCTATCGAGGCGGACGGTGTAGAGCTCCCCGGGGCAGTATATATTATTATTATTATTATTATTATTATTATTATAGTGAGTGATTACCTTCCTATCGAGGCGGACGGTGTAGAGCTCCCCGGGGCAGTATATGTTATTATTATTATTATAGTGAGTGATTACCTTCCTGTCGAGGCGGACGGTGTAGCGCTCCCCGGGGCAGTATATATTATTATTATTATTATTATTATAGTGAGTGATTACCTTCCTGTCGAGGCGGACGGTGTAGAGCTCCCCGGGGCAGTATATATTATTATTATTATTATAGTGAGTGATTACCTTCCTATCGAGGCGGACGGTGTAGAGCTCCCCGGGGCAGTATATATTATTATTATTATTATTATAGTGAGTGATTACCTTCCTGTCGAGGCGGACGGTGTAGAGCTCCCCGGGGCAGTATATATTATTATTATTATTATTATTATTATTATTATAGTGAGTGATTACCTTCCTATCGAGGCGGACGGTGTAGAGCTCCCCGGGGCAGTATATGTTATTATTATTATTATAGTGAGTGATTACCTTCCTGTCGAGGCGGACGGTGTAGCGCTCCCCGGGGCAGTATATATTATTATTATTATTATTATAGTGAGTGATTACCTTCCTGTCGAGGCGGACGGTGTAGAGCTCCCCGGGGCAGTATATATTATTATTATTATTATTATTATAGTGAGTGATTACCTTCCTGTCGAGGCGGACGGTGTAGAGCTCCCCGGGGCAGTATATATTATTATTATTATTATTATTATAGTGAGTGATTACCTTCCTATCGAGGCGGACGGTGTAGAGCTCCCCGGGGCAGTATATGTTATTATTATTATTATAGTGAGTGATTACCTTCCTGTCGAGGCGGACGGTGTAGCGCTCCCCGGGGCAGTATATATTATTATTATTATTATTATAGTGAGTGATTACCTTCCTATCGAGGCGGACGGTGTAGAGCTCCCCGGGGCAGTATATATTATTATTATTATTATTATTATAGTGAGTGATTACCTTCCTGTCGAGGCGGACGGTGTAGAGCTCCCCGGGGCAGTATATATTATTATTATTATTATTATTATAGTGAGTGATTACCTTCCTATCGAGGCGGACGGTGTAGAGCTCCCCGGGGCAGTATATATTATTATTATTATTATTATTATTATTATTATTATTATAGTGAGTGATTACCTTCCTGTCGAGGCGGACGGTGTAGAGCTCCCCGGGGCAGTATATATTATTATTATTATTATAGTGAGTGATTACCTTCCTATCGAGGCGGACGGTGTAGAGCTCCCCGGGGCAGTATATATTATTATTATTATAGTGAGTGATTACCTTCCTGTCGAGGCGGACGGTGTAGAGCTCCCCGGGGCAGTATATATTATTATTATTATTATAGTGAGTGATTACCTTCCTGTCGAGGCGGACGGTGTAGAGCTCCCCGGGGCAGTATATATTATTATTATTATTATTATTATAGTGAGTGATTACCTTCCTATCGAGGCGGACGGTGTAGAGCTCCCCGGGGCAGTATATATTATTATTATTATAGTGAGTGATTACCTTCCTGTCGAGGCGGACGGTGTAGAGCTCCCCGGGGCAGTATATATTATTATTATTATTATTATTATTATTATAGTGAGTGATTACCTTCCTATCGAGGCGGACGGTGTAGAGCTCCCCGGGGCAGTATATATTATTATTATTATTATTATTATAGTGAGTGATTACCTTCCTATCGAGGCGGACGGTGTAGAGCTCCCCGGGGCAGTATATATTATATTATTATTATTATTATAGTGAGTGATTACCTTCCTATCGAGGCGGACGGTGTAGAGCTCCCCGGGGCAGTATATATTATTATTATTATTATAGTGAGTGATTACCTTCCTGTCGAGGCGGACGGTGCAGAGCTCCCCGGGGCAGTATATATTATTATTATTATTATTATAGTGAGTGATTACCTTCCTATCGAGGCGGACGGTGTAGAGCTCCCCGGGGCAGTATATATTATTATTATTATTATTATAGTGATTGATTACCTTCCTATCGAGGCGGACGGTGTAGAGCTCCCCGGGGCAGTATATATTATTATTATTATTATTATAGTGAGTGATTACCTTCCTATCGAGGCGGACGGTGTAGAGCTCCCCGGGGCAGTATATATTATTAATATTATTATTATTATTATAGTGAGTGATTACCTTCCTATCGAGGCGGACGGTGTAGCGCTCCCCGGGGCAGTATATATTATTATTATTATTATTATTATAGTGAGTGATTACCTTCCTATCGAGGCGGACGGTGTAGAGCTCCCCGGGGCAGTATATGTTATTATTATTATTATAGTGAGTGATTACCTTCCTGTCGAGGCGGACGGTGTAGCGCTCCCCGGGGCAGTATATATTATTATTATTATAGTGAGTGATTACCTTCCTGTCGAGGCGGACGGTGTAGAGCTCCCCGGGGCAGTATATATTATTATTATTATTATTATTATTATTATTATTATAGTGAGTGATTACCTTCCTGTCGAGGCGGACGGTGTAGAGCTCCCCGGGGCAGTATATATTATTATTATTATTATTATTATTATAGTGAGTGATTACCTTCCTATCGAGGCGGACGGTGTAGAGCTCCCCGGGGCAGTATATATTATTATTATTATTATTATAGTGAGTGATTACCTTCCTGTCGAGGCGGACGGTGTAGCGCTCCCCGGGGCAGTATATATTATTATTATTATTATTATTATTATTATTATTATAGTGAGTGATTACCTTCTTGTCGAGGCGGACGGTGTAGAGCTCCCCGGGGCAGTATATATTATTATTATTATTATTATTATAGTGAGTGATTACCTTCCTATCGAGGCGGACGGTGTAGAGCTCCCCGGGGCAGTATATATTATTATTATTATTATTATTATAGTGAGTGATTACCTTCCTATCGAGGCGGACGGTGTAGCGCTCCCCGGGGCAGTATATATTATTATTATTATTATAGTGAGTGATTACCTTCCTATCGAGGCGGACGGTGTAGAGCTCCCCGGGGCAGTATATATTATTATTATTATTATTATTATTATTATAGTGAGTGATTACCTTCCTATCGAGGCGGACGGTGTAGAGCTCCCCGGGGCAGTATATATTATTATTATTATTATAGTGAGTGATTACCTTCCTGTCGAGGCGGACGGTGTAGAGCTCCCCGGGGCAGTATATATTATTATTATTATTATTATAGTGAGTGATTACCTTCCTATCGAGGCGGACGGTGTAGAGCTCCCCGGGGCAGTATATATTATTATTATTATAGTGAGTAATTACCTTCCTGTCGAGGCGGACGGTGTAGAGCTCCCCGGGGCAGTATATATTATTATTATTATTATTATTATAGTGAGTGATTACCTTCCTATCGAGGCGGACGGTGTAGAGCTCCCCGGGGCAGTATATATTATTATTATTATTATTATAGTGAGTGATTACCTTCCTATCGAGGCGGACGGTGTAGAGCTCCCCGGGGCAGTATATATTATATTATTATTATTATAGTGAGTGATTACCTTCCTATCGAGGCGGACGGTGTAGAGCTCCCCGGGGCAGTATATATTATTATTATTATTATAGTGAGTGATTACCTTCCTGTCGAGGCGGACGGTGCAGAGCTCCCCGGGGCAGTATATATTATTATTATTATTATTATTATAGTGAGTGATTACCTTCCTATCGAGGCGGACGGTGTAGAGCTCCCCGGGTCAGTATATATTATTATTATTATTATAGTGATTGATTACCTTCCTATCGAGGCGGACGGTGTAGAGCTCCCCGGGGCAGTATATATTATTATTATTATTATAATAGTGAGTGATTACCTTCCTATCGAGGCGGACGGTGTAGCGCTCCCCGGGGCAGTATATATTATTATTATTATTATTATTATTATTATTATAGTGAGTGATTACCTTCCTATCGAGGCGGACGGTGTAGAGCTCCCCGGGGCAGTATATATTATTATTATTATTATTATTATAGTGAGTGATTACCTTCCTATCGAGGCGGACGGTGTAGCGCTCCCCGGGGCAGTATATATTATATTATTATTATTATAGTGAGTGATTACCTTCCTATCGAGGCGGACGGTGTAGAGCTCCCCGGGGCAGTATATATTATTATTATTATTATTATTATAGTGAGTGATTACCTTCCTATCGAGGCGGACGGTGTAGAGCTCCCCGGGGCAGTATATATTATTATTATTATTATTATTATAGTGAGTGATTACCTTCCTATCGAGGCGGACGGTGTAGAGCTCCCCGGGGCAGTATATATTATTATTATTATTATTATAGTGAGTGATTACCTTCCTGTCGAGGCGGACGGTGTAGAGCTCCCCGGGGCAGTATATATTATTATTATTATTATAGTGAGTGATTACCTTCCTATCGAGGCGGATGGTGTAGAGCTCCCCTGGGCAGTATATATTATTATTATTATTATAGTGAGTGATTACCTTCCTATCGAGGCGGACGGTGTAGAGCTCCCCGGGGCAGTATATATTATTATTATTATTATAGTGAGTGATTACCTTCCTGTCGAGGCGGACGGTGTAGAGCTCCCCGGGGCAGTATATATTATTATTATTATTATTATAGTGAGTGATTACCTTCCTATCGAGGCGGACGGTGTAGAGCTCCCCGGGGCAGTATATATTATTATTATTATTATTATAGTGAGTGATTACCTTCCTATCGAGGCGGACGGTGTAGAGCTCCCCGGGGCAGTATATATTATTATTATTATTATTATTATTATAGTGAGTGATTACCTTCCTGTCGAGGCGGAAGGTGTAGAGCTCCCCGGGGCAGTATATATTATTATTATTATTATTATTATAGTGAGTGATTACCTTCCTGTCGAGGCGGACGGTGTAGAGCTCCCCGGGGCAGTATATATTATTATTATTATTATTATTATAGTGAGTGATTACCTTCCTATCAAGGCGGACGGTGTAGAGCTCCCCGGGGCAGTATATATTATTATTATTATTATTATAGTGAGTGATTACCTTCCTATCGAGGCGGACGGTGTAGAGCTCCCCGGGGCAGTATATATTATTATTATTATTATTATTATAGTGAGTGATTACCTTCCTATCGAGGCGGACGGTGTAGAGCTCCCCGGGGCAGTATATATTATTATTATTATTATTATTATAGTGAGTGATTACCTTCCTGTCGAGGCGGACGGTGTAGCGCTCCCCGGGGCAGTATATATTATTATTATTATTATTATTATAGTGAGTGATTACCTTCCTGTCGAGGCGGACGGTGTAGCGCTCCCCGGGGCAGTATATATTATTATTATTATTATTATTATAGTGAGTGATTACCTTCCTGTCGAGGCGGACGGTGTAGCGCTCCCCGGGGCAGTATATATTATTATTATTATTATTATTATAGTGAGTGATTACCTTCCTGTTGAGGCGGACGGTGTAGAGCTCCCCGGGGCAGTATATATTATTATTATTATTATTATTATTATTATAGTGAGTGATTACCTTCCTGTCGAGGCGGACGGTGTAGCGCTGCCCGGGGCAGTATATATTATTATTATTATTATTATAGTGAGTGATTACCTTCCTGTCGAGGCGGACAGTGTAGAGCTCCCCGGGGCAGTATATATTATTATTATTATTATTATAGTGAGTGATTACCTTCCTGTCGAGGCGGACGGTGTAGCGCTCCCCGGGGCAGTATATATTATTATTATTATTATTATTATAGTGAGTGATTACCTTCCTGTCGAGGCGGACGGTGTAGAGCTCCCCGGGGCAGTATATATTATTATTATTATTATTATTATAGTGAGTGATTACCTTCCTGTCGAGGCGGACGGTGTAGCGCTGCCCGGGGCAGTATATATTATTATTATTATTATTATAGTGAGTGATTACCTTCCTGTCGAGGCGGACGGTGTAGAGCTCCCCGGGGCAGTATATATTATTATTATTATTATTATTATTATAGTGAGTGATTACCTTCCTATCGAGGCGGACGGTGTAGAGCTCCCCGGGGCAGTATATATTATTATTATTATTATAGTGAGTGATTACCTTCCTATCGAGGCGGACGGTGTAGAGCTCCCCGGGGCAGTATATATTATTATTATTATAGTGAGTGATTACCTTCCTATCGAGGCGGACGGTGTAGAGCTCCCCGGGGCAGTATATATTATTATTATTATTATTATTATTATTATTATAGTGAGTGATTACCTTCCTGTCGAGGCGGACGGTGTAGCGCTCCCCGGGGCAGTATATATTATTATTATTATTATTATTATAGTAAGTGATTACCTTCCTGTCGAGGCGGACGGTGTAGAGCTCCCCGGGGCAGTATATATTATTATTATTATTATTATTATAGTGAGTGATTACCTTCCTGTCGAGGCGGACGGTGTAGCGCTGCCCGGGGCAGTATATATTATATTATTATTATTATAGTGAGTGATTACCTTCCTATCGAGGCGGACGGTGTAGAGCTCCCCGGGGCAGTATATATTATTATTATTATTATTATTATTATTATAGTGAGTGATTACCTTCCTGTCGAGGCGGACGGTGTAGAGCTCCCCGGGGCAGTATATATTATTATTATTATTATTATAGTGAGTGATTACCTTCCTATCGAGGCGGACGGTGTAGAGCTCCCCGGGGCAGTATATATTATTATTATTATTATAGTGAGTGATTACCTTCCTATCGAGGCGGACGGTGTAGAGCTCCCCGGGGCAGTATATATTATTATTATTATTATTATTATTATAGTGAGTGATTACCTTCCTGTCGAGGCGGAAGGTGTAGAGCTCCCCGGGGCAGTATATATTATTATTATTATTATTATTATAGTGAGTGATTACCTTCCTGTCGAGGCGGACGGTGTAGAGCTCCCCGGGGCAGTATATATTATTATTATTATTATTATTATAGTGAGTGATTACCTTCCTATCGAGGCGGACGGTGTAGAGCTCCCCGGGGCAGTATATATTATTATTATTATTATTATAGTGAGTGATTACCTTCCTATCGAGGCGGACGGTGTAGAGCTCCCCGGGGCAGTATATATTATTATTATTATTATTATTATAGTGAGTGATTACCTTCCTATCGAGGCGGACGGTGTAGAGCTCCCCGGGGCAGTATATATTATTATTATTATTATTATTATTATAGTGAGTGATTACCTTCCTGTCGAGGCGGACGGTGTAGCGCTGCCCGGGGCAGTATATATTATTATTATTATTATTATAGTGAGTGATTACCTTCCTGTCGAGGCGGACAGTGTAGAGCTCCCCGGGGCAGTATATATTATTATTATTATTATTATAGTGAGTGATTACCTTCCTGTCGAGGCGGACGGTGTAGCGCTCCCCGGGGCAGTATATATTATTATTATTATTATTATTATTATAGTGAGTGATTACCTTCCTGTCGAGGCGGACGGTGTAGAGCTCCCCGGGGCAGTATATATTATTATTATTATTATTATTATTATAGTGAGTGATTACCTTCCTGTCGAGGCGGACGGTGTAGCGCTGCCCGGGGCAGTATATATTATTATTATTATTATTATAGTGAGTGATTACCTTCCTGTCGAGGCGGACGGTGTAGAGCTCCCCGGGGCAGTATATATTATTATTATTATTATTATTATTATAGTGAGTGATTACCTTCCTATCGAGGCGGACGGTGTAGAGCTCCCCGGGGCAGTATATATTATTATTATTATTATAGTGAGTGATTACCTTCCTATCGAGGCGGACGGTGTAGAGCTCCCCGGGGCAGTATATATTATTATTATTATAGTGAGTGATTACCTTCCTATCGAGGCGGACGGTGTAGAGCTCCCCGGGGCAGTATATATTATTATTATTATTATTATTATTATTATTATTATTATTATTATTGTGAGTGATTACCTTCCTGTCGAGGCGGACGGTGTAGCGCTCCCCGGGGCAGTATATATTATTATTATTATTATTATTATAGTAAGTGATTACCTTCCTGTCGAGGCGGACGGTGTAGAGCTCCCCGGGGCAGTATATATTATTATTATTATTATTATTATAGTGAGTGATTACCTTCCTGTCGAGGCGGACGGTGTAGCGCTGCCCGGGGCAGTATATATTATATTATTATTATTATAGTGAGTGATTACCTTCCTATCGAGGCGGACGGTGTAGAGCTCCCCGGGGCAGTATATATTATTATTATTATTATTATTATAGTGAGTGATTACCTTCCTGTCGAGGCGGACGGTGTAGAGCTCCCCGGGGCAGTATATATTATTATTATTATTATTATAGTGAGTGATTACCTTCCTATCGAGGCGGACGGTGTAGAGCTCCCCGGGGCAGTATATATTATTATTATTATTATAGTGAGTGATTACCTTCCTATCGAGGCGGACGGTGTAGAGCTCCCCGGGGCAGTATATATTATTATTATTATTATTATTATTATAGTGAGTGATTACCTTCCTGTCGAGGCGGAAGGTGTAGAGCTCCCCGGGGCAGTATATATTATTATTATTATTATTATTATAGTGAGTGATTACCTTCCTGTCGAGGCGGACGGTGTAGAGCTCCCCGGGGCAGTATATATTATTATTATTATTATTATTATAGTGAGTGATTACCTTCCTATCGAGGCGGACGGTGTAGAGCTCCCCGGGGCAGTATATATTATTATTATTATTATTATAGTGAGTGATTACCTTCCTATCGAGGCGGACGGTGTAGAGCTCCCCGGGGCAGTATATATTATTATTATTATTATTATTATTATAGTGAGTGATTACCTTCCTGTCGAGGCGGACGGTGTAGCGCTCCCCGGGGCAGTATATATTATTATTATTATTATAGTGAGTGATTACCTTCCTGTCGAGGCGGACGGTGTAGAGCTCCCCGGGGCAGTATATATTATTATTATTATTATTATAGTGAGTGATTACCTTCCTGTCGAGGCGGACGGTGTAGAGCTCCCCGGGGCAGTATATATTATTATTATTATTATTATTATAGTGAGTGATTACCTTCCTATCGAGGCGGACGGTGTAGCGCTCCCCGGGGCAGTATATATTATTATTATTATTATAGTGAGTGATTACCTTCCTATCGAGGCGGACGGTGTAGAGCTCCCCGGGGCAGTATATATTATTATTATTATTATTATTATTATAGTGAGTGATTACCTTCCTGTCGAGGCGGACGGTGTAGAGCTCCCCGGGGCAGTATATATTATTATTATTATTATTATTATAGTGAGTAATTACCTTCCTGTCGAGGCGGACGGTGTAGAGCTAACCGGGGCAGTATATATTATTATTATTATTATTATTATTATAGTGAGTGATTACCTTCCTATCGAGGCGGACGGTGTAGCGCTCCCCGGGGCAGTATATATTATTATTATTATTATAGTGAGTGATTACCTTCCTATCGAGGCGGACGGTGTAGAGCTCCCCGGGGCAGTATATATTATTATTATTATTATTATTATAGTGAGTGATTACCTTCCTGTCGAGGCGGACGGTGTAGAGCTCCCCGGGGCAGTATATATTATTATTATTATTATAGTGAGTAATTACCTTCCTGTCGAGGCGGACGGTGTAGAGCTAACCGGGGCAGTATATATTATTATTATTATTATTATTATAGTGAGTGATTACCTTCCTATCGAGGCGGACGGTGTAGAGCTCCCCGGGGCAGTATATATTATTATTATTATTATAGTGAGTGATTACCTTCCTATCGAGGCGGACGGTGTAGAGCTCCCCGGGGCAGTATATATTATATTATTATTATTATTATAGTGAGTGATTACCTTCCTATCGAGGCGGACGGTGTAGAGCTCCCCGGGGCAGTATATATTATTATTATTATTATAGTGAGTGATTACCTTCCTATCGAGGCGGACGGTGTAGCGCTCCCCGGGGCAGTATATATTATTATTATTAATATAGTGAGTGATTACCTTCCTGTCGAGGCGGACGGTGTAGAGCTCCCCGGGGCAGTATATATTATTATTATTATAGTGAGTGATTACCTTCCTGTCGAGGCGGACGGTGTAGCGCTCCCCGGGGCAGTATATATTATTATTATTATTATTATAGTGAGTGATTACCTTCCTGTCGAGGCGGACGGTGTAGAGCTCCCCGGGGCAGTATATATTATTATTATTATTATAGTGAGTGATTACCTTCCTGTCGAGGCGGACGGTGTAGCGCTCCCCGGGGCAGTATATATTATTATTATTATTATTATAGTGAGTGATTACCTTCCTATCGAGGCGGACGGTGTAGAGCTCCCCGGGGCAGTATATATTATTATTATTATTATTATTATTATTATTATTATAGTGAGTGATTACCTTCCTATCGAGGCGGACGGTGTAGAGCTCCCCGGGGCAGTATATATTATTATTATTATTATTATAGTGAGTGATTACCTTCCTATCGAGGCGGACGGTGTAGAGCTCTCCCGGGGCAGTATATATTATATTATATTATTATTATAGTGAGTGATTACCTTCCTATCGAGGCGGACGGTGTAGAGCTCCCCGGGGCAGTATATATTATTATTATTATTATTATAGTGAGTGATTACCTTCCTGTCGAGGCGGACGGTGTAGAGCTCCCCGGGGCAGTATATATTATTATTATTATTATTATTATAGTGAGTGATTACCTTCCTATCGAGGCGGACGGTGTAGAGCTCCCCGGGGCAGTATATATTATTATTATTATTATAGTGAGTGATTACCTTCCTATCGAGGCGGACGGTGTAGCGCTCCCCGGGGCAGTATATATTATTATTATTATTATTATTATAGTGAGTGATTACCTTCCTGTCGAGGCGGACGGTGTAGAGCTCCCCGGGGCAGTATATATTATTATTATTATTATTATTATAGTGAGTGATTACCTTCCTATCGAGGCGGACGGTGTAGAGCTCCCCGGGGCAGTATATATTATTATTATTATTATTATAGTGAGTGATTACCTTCCTATCGAGGCGGACGGTGTAGAGCTCCCCGGGGCAGTATATATTATTATTATTATTATTATAGTGAGTGATTACCTTCCTATCGAGGCGGACGGTGTAGCGCTCCCCGGGGCAGTATATATTATATTATTATTATTATAGTGAGTGATTACCTTCCTGTCGAGGCGGACGGTGTAGAGCTCCCCGGGGCAGTATATATTATTATTATTATAGTGAGTGATTACCTTCCTGTCGAGGCGGACGGTGTAGAGCTCCCCTGGGCAGTATATATTATTATTATTATTATTATTATTATTATTATTATTATTATTATTATTATTATTATTATTATTATTATTATTATAGTGAGTGATTACCTTCCTGTCGAGGCGGACGGTGTAGAGCTCCCCGGGGCAGTATATATTATTATTATTATTATTATTATAGTGAGTGATTACCTTCCTATCGAGGCGGACGGTGTAGAGCTCCCCGGGGCAGTATATATTATTATTATTATTATTATAGTGAGTGATTACCTTCCTATCGAGGCGGACGGTGTAGAGCTCCCCGGGGCAGTATATATTATTATTATTATTATTATTATAGTGAGTGATTACCTTCCTATCGAGGCGGACGGTGTAGAGCTCCCCGGGGCAGTATATATTATTATTATTATAGTGAGTGATTACCTTCCTATCGAGGCGGACGGTGTAGCGCTCCCCGGGGCAGTATATATTATTATTATTATTATTATTATAGTGAGTGATTACCTTCCTATCGAGGCGGACGGTGTAGAGCTCCCCGGGGCAGTATATATTATTATTATAGTGAGTGATTACCTTCCTATCGAGGCGGACGGTGTAGAGCTCCCCGGGGCAGTATATATTATTATTATTATTATTATTATTATAGTGAGTGATTACCTTCCTGTCGAGGCGGACGGTGTAGAGCTCCCCGGGGCAGTATATATTATTATTATTATAGTGAGTGATTACCTTCCTATCGAGGCGGACGGTGTAGAGCTCCCCGGGGCAGTATATATTATTATTATTATTATTATTATTATTATTATTATTATAGTGAGTGATTACCTTCCTGTCGAGGCGGACGGTGTAGAGCTCCCCGGGGCAGTATATATTATTATTATTATTATTATTATTATAGTGAGTGATTACCTTCCTGTCGAGGCGGACGGTGTAGAGCTCCCCGGGGCAGTATATATTATTATTATTATTATTATAGTGAGTGATTACCTTCCTATCGAGGCGGACGGTGTAGAGCTCCCCGGGGCAGTATATATTATTATTATTATTATTATTATAGTGAGTGATTACCTTCCTATCGAGGCGGACGGTGTAGAGCTCCCCGGGGCAGTATATATTATTATTATTATTATTATTATTATAGTGAGTGATTACCTTCCTATCGAGGCGGACGGTGTAGAGCTCCCCGGGGCAGTATATATTATTATTATTATTATTATTATAGTGAGTGATTACCTTCCTATCGAGGCGGACGGTGTAGCGCTCCCCGGGGCAGTATATATTATATTATTATTATTATAGTGAGTGATTACCTTCCTATCGAGGCGGACGGTGTAGAGCTCCCCGGGGCAGTATATATTATTATTATTATTATTATTATAGTGAGTGATTACCTTCCTATCGAGGCGGACGGTGTAGAGCTCCCCGGGGCAGTATATATTATTATTATTATTATTATTATAGTGAGTGATTACCTTCCTATCGAGGCGGACGGTGTAGAGCTCCCCGGGGCAGTATATATTATTATTATTATTATTATTATTATAGTGAGTGATTACCTTCCTGTCGAGGCGGACGGTGTAGAGCTCCCCGGGGCAGTATATATTATTATTATTATTATAGTGAGTGATTACCTTCCTATCGAGGCGGATGGTGTAGAGCTCCCCTGGGCAGTATATATTATTATTATTATTATTATTATAGTGAGTGATTACCTTCCTATCGAGGCGGACGGTGTAGAGCTCCCCGGGGCAGTATATATTATTATTATTATTATAGTGAGTGATTACCTTCCTGTCGAGGCGGACGGTGTAGAGCTCCCCGGGGCAGTATATATTATTATTATTATTATTATAGTGAGTGATTACCTTCCTATCGAGGCGGACGGTGTAGAGCTCCCCGGGGCAGTATATATTATTATTATTATTATTATAGTGAGTGATTACCTTCCTATCGAGGCGGACGGTGTAGAGCTCCCCGGGGCAGTATATATTATTATTATTATTATTATTATTATAGTGAGTGATTACCTTCCTGTCGAGGCGGAAGGTGTAGAGCTCCCCGGGGCAGTATATATTATTATTATTATTATTATTATAGTGAGTGATTACCTTCCTGTCGAGGCGGACGGTGTAGAGCTCCCCGGGGCAGTATATATTATTATTATTATTATTATTATAGTGAGTGATTACCTTCCTATCGAGGCGGACGGTGTAGAGCTCCCCGGGGCAGTATATATTATTATTATTATTATTATAGTGAGTGATTACCTTCCTATCGAGGCGGACGGTGTAGAGCTCCCCGGGGCAGTATATATTATTATTATTATTATTATTATAGTGAGTGATTACCTTCCTATCGAGGCGGACGGTGTAGAGCTCCCCGGGGCAGTATATATTATTATTATTATTATTATTATAGTGAGTGATTACCTTCCTGTCGAGGCGGACGGTGTAGCGCTCCCCGGGGCAGTATATATTATTATTATTATTATTATTATAGTGAGTGATTACCTTCCTGTCGAGGCGGACGGTGTAGCGCTCCCCGGGGCAGTATATATTATTATTATTATTATTATTATAGTGAGTGATTACCTTCCTGTCGAGGCGGACGGTGTAGCGCTCCCCGGGGCAGTATATATTATTATTATTATTATTATTATAGTGAGTGATTACCTTCCTGTTGAGGCGGACGGTGTAGAGCTCCCCGGGGCAGTATATATTATTATTATTATTATTATTATTATAGTGAGTGATTACCTTCCTGTCGAGGCGGACGGTGTAGCGCTGCCCGGGGCAGTATATATTATTATTATTATTATTATAGTGAGTGATTACCTTCCTGTCGAGGCGGACAGTGTAGAGCTCCCCGGGGCAGTATATATTATTATTATTATTATTATAGTGAGTGATTACCTTCCTGTCGAGGCGGACGGTGTAGCGCTCCCCGGGGCAGTATATATTATTATTATTATTATTATTATAGTGAGTGATTACCTTCCTGTCGAGGCGGACGGTGTAGAGCTCCCCGGGGCAGTATATATTATTATTATTATTATTATTATAGTGAGTGATTACCTTCCTGTCGAGGCGGACGGTGTAGCGCTGCCCGGGGCAGTATATATTATTATTATTATTATTATAGTGAGTGATTACCTTCCTGTCGAGGCGGACGGTGTAGAGCTCCCCGGGGCAGTATATATTATTATTATTATTATTATTATTATAGTGAGTGATTACCTTCCTATCGAGGCGGACGGTGTAGAGCTCCCCGGGGCAGTATATATTATTATTATTATTATAGTGAGTGATTACCTTCCTATCGAGGCGGACGGTGTAGAGCTCCCCGGGGCAGTATATATTATTATTATTATAGTGAGTGATTACCTTCCTATCGAGGCGGACGGTGTAGAGCTCCCCGGGGCAGTATATATTATTATTATTATTATTATTATTATTATTATTATTATTATAGTGAGTGATTACCTTCCTGTCGAGGCGGACGGTGTAGCGCTCCCCGGGGCAGTATATATTATTATTATTATAGTAAGTGATTACCTTCCTGTCGAGGCGGACGGTGTAGAGCTCCCCGGGGCAGTATATATTATTATTATTATTATTATTATAGTGAGTGATTACCTTCCTGTCGAGGCGGACGGTGTAGCGCTGCCCGGGGCAGTATATATTATATTATTATTATTATAGTGAGTGATTACCTTCCTATCGAGGCGGACGGTGTAGAGCTCCCCGGGGCAGTATATATTATTATTATTATTATTATTATAGTGAGTGATTACCTTCCTGTCGAGGCGGACGGTGTAGAGCTCCCCGGGGCAGTATATATTATTATTATTATTATTATAGTGAGTGATTACCTTCCTATCGAGGCGGACGGTGTAGAGCTCCCCGGGGCAGTATATATTATTATTATTATTATAGTGAGTGATTACCTTCCTATCGAGGCGGACGGTGTAGAGCTCCCCGGGGCAGTATATATTATTATTATTATTATTATTATTATAGTGAGTGATTACCTTCCTGTCGAGGCGGAAGGTGTAGAGCTCCCCGGGGCAGTATATATTATTATTATTATTATTATTATAGTGAGTGATTACCTTCCTGTCGAGGCGGACGGTGTAGAGCTCCCCGGGGCAGTATATATTATTATTATTATTATTATTATAGTGAGTGATTACCTTCCTATCGAGGCGGACGGTGTAGAGCTCCCCGGGGCAGTATATATTATTATTATTATTATTATAGTGAGTGATTACCTTCCTATCGAGGCGGACGGTGTAGAGCTCCCCGGGGCAGTATATATTATTATTATTATTATTATTATTATTATAGTGAGTGATTACCTTCCTATCGAGGCGGACGGTGTAGAGCTCCCCGGGGCAGTATATATTATTATTATTATTATTATTATTATAGTGAGTGATTACCTTCCTGTCGAGGCGGACGGTGTAGCGCTGCCCGGGGCAGTATATATTATTATTATTATTATTATAGTGAGTGATTACCTTCCTGTCGAGGCGGACAGTGTAGAGCTCCCCGGGGCAGTATATATTATTATTATTATTATTATAGTGAGTGATTACCTTCCTGTCGAGGCGGACGGTGTAGCGCTCCCCGGGGCAGTATATATTATTATTATTATTATTATTATTATAGTGAGTGATTACCTTCCTGTCGAGGCGGACGGTGTAGAGCTCCCCGGGGCAGTATATATTATTATTATTATTATTATTATTATAGTGAGTGATTACCTTCCTGTCGAGGCGGACGGTGTAGCGCTGCCCGGGGCAGTATATATTATTATTATTATTATTATAGTGAGTGATTACCTTCCTGTCGAGGCGGACGGTGTAGAGCTCCCCGGGGCAGTATATATTATTATTATTATAGTGAGTGATTACCTTCCTATCGAGGCGGACGGTGTAGAGCTCCCCGGGGCAGTATATATTATTATTATTATTATAGTGAGTGATTACCTTCCTATCGAGGCGGACGGTGTAGAGCTCCCCGGGGCAGTATATATTATTATTATTATAGTGAGTGATTACCTTCCTATCGAGGCGGACGGTGTAGAGCTCCCCGGGGCAGTATATATTATTATTATTATTATTATTATTATTATTATTATTATTATTATTATTATTATTATTATAGTGAGTGATTACCTTCCTGTCGAGGCGGACGGTGTAGCGCTCCCCGGGGCAGTATATATTATTATTATTATTATTATTATAGTAAGTGATTACCTTCCTGTCGAGGCGGACGGTGTAGAGCTCCCCGGGGCAGTATATATTATTATTATTATTATAGTGAGTGATTACCTTCCTGTCGAGGCGGACGGTGTAGCGCTGCCCGGGGCAGTATATATTATATTATTATTATTATAGTGAGTGATTACCTTCCTATCGAGGCGGACGGTGTAGAGCTCCCCGGGGCAGTATATATTATTATTATTATTATTATTATAGTGAGTGATTACCTTCCTGTCGAGGCGGACGGTGTAGAGCTCCCCGGGGCAGTATATATTATTATTATTATTATTATAGTGAGTGATTACCTTCCTATCGAGGCGGACGGTGTAGAGCTCCCCGGGGCAGTATATATTATTATTATTATTATAGTGAGTGATTACCTTCCTATCGAGGCGGACGGTGTAGAGCTCCCCGGGGCAGTATATATTATTATTATTATTATTATTATTATAGTGAGTGATTACCTTCCTGTCGAGGCGGAAGGTGTAGAGCTCCCCGGGGCAGTATATATTATTATTATTATTATTATTATAGTGAGTGATTACCTTCCTGTCGAGGCGGACGGTGTAGAGCTCCCCGGGGCAGTATATATTATTATTATTATTATTATTATAGTGAGTGATTACCTTCCTATCGAGGCGGACGGTGTAGAGCTCCCCGGGGCAGTATATATTATTATTATTATTATTATAGTGAGTGATTACCTTCCTATCGAGGCGGACGGTGTAGAGCTCCCCGGGGCAGTATATATTATTATTATTATTATTATTATTATAGTGAGTGATTACCTTCCTGTCGAGGCGGACGGTGTAGCGCTCCCCGGGGCAGTATATATTATTATTATTATTATAGTGAGTGATTACCTTCCTGTCGAGGCGGACGGTGTAGAGCTCCCCGGGGCAGTATATATTATTATTATTATTATTATAGTGAGTGATTACCTTCCTGTCGAGGCGGACGGTGTAGAGCTCCCCGGGGCAGTATATATTATTATTATTATTATTATTATAGTGAGTGATTACCTTCCTATCGAGGCGGACGGTGTAGCGCTCCCCGGGGCAGTATATATTATTATTATTATTATAGTGAGTGATTACCTTCCTATCGAGGCGGACGGTGTAGAGCTCCCCGGGGCAGTATATATTATTATTATTATTATTATTATTATAGTGAGTGATTACCTTCCTGTCGAGGCGGACGGTGTAGAGCTCCCCGGGGCAGTATATATTATTATTATTATTATTATTATAGTGAGTAATTACCTTCCTGTCGAGGCGGACGGTGTAGAGCTAACCGGGGCAGTATATATTATTATTATTATTATTATTATTATAGTGAGTGATTACCTTCCTATCGAGGCGGACGGTGTAGCGCTCCCCGGGGCAGTATATATTATTATTATTATTATAGTGAGTGATTACCTTCCTATCGAGGCGGACGGTGTAGAGCTCCCCGGGGCAGTATATATTATTATTATTATTATAGTGAGTGATTACCTTCCTGTCGAGGCGGACGGTGTAGAGCTCCCCGGGGCAGTATATATTATTATTATTATTATAGTGAGTAATTACCTTCCTGTCGAGGCGGACGGTGTAGAGCTAACCGGGGCAGTATATATTATTATTATTATTATTATTATAGTGAGTGATTACCTTCCTATCGAGGCGGACGGTGTAGAGCTCCCCGGGGCAGTATATATTATTATTATTATTATAGTGAGTGATTACCTTCCTATCGAGGCGGACGGTGTAGAGCTCCCCGGGGCAGTATATATTATATTATTATTATTATTATAGTGAGTGATTACCTTCCTATCGAGGCGGACGGTGTAGAGCTCCCCGGGGCAGTATATATTATTATTATTATTATAGTGAGTGATTACCTTCCTATCGAGGCGGACGGTGTAGCGCTCCCCGGGGCAGTATATATTATTATTATTAATATAGTGAGTGATTACCTTCCTGTCGAGGCGGACGGTGTAGAGCTCCCCGGGGCAGTATATATTATTATTATTATAGTGAGTGATTACCTTCCTGTCGAGGCGGACGGTGTAGCGCTCCCCGGGGCAGTATATATTATTATTATTATTATAGTGAGTGATTACCTTCCTGTCGAGGCGGACGGTGTAGAGCTCCCCGGGGCAGTATATATTATTATTATTATTATAGTGAGTGATTACCTTCCTGTCGAGGCGGACGGTGTAGCGCTCCCCGGGGCAGTATATATTATTATTATTATTATTATAGTGAGTGATTACCTTCCTATCGAGGCGGACGGTGTAGAGCTCCCCGGGGCAGTATATATTATTATTATTATTATTATTATAGTGAGTGATTACCTTCCTATCGAGGCGGACGGTGTAGAGCTCCCCGGGGCAGTATATATTATTATTATTATTATTATAGTGAGTGATTACCTTCCTATCGAGGCGGACGGTGTAGAGCTCTCCGGGGCAGTATATATTATATTATATTATTATTATAGTGAGTGATTACCTTCCTATCGAGGCGGACGGTGTAGAGCTCCCCGGGGCAGTATATATTATTATTATTATTATTATAGTGAGTGATTACCTTCCTGTCGAGGCGGACGGTGTAGAGCTCCCCGGGGCAGTATATATTATTATTATTATTATTATTATTATTATAGTGAGTGATTACCTTCCTATCGAGGCGGACGGTGTAGAGCTCCCCGGGGCAGTATATATTATTATTATTATTATAGTGAGTGATTACCTTCCTATCGAGGCGGACGGTGTAGCGCTCCCCGGGGCAGTATATATTATTATTATTATTATTATTATAGTGAGTGATTACCTTCCTGTCGAGGCGGACGGTGTAGAGCTCCCCGGGGCAGTATATATTATTATTATTATTATTATTATAGTGAGTGATTACCTTCCTATCGAGGCGGACGGTGTAGAGCTCCCCGGGGCAGTATATATTATTATTATTATTATTATAGTGAGTGATTACCTTCCTATCGAGGCGGACGGTGTAGAGCTCCCCGGGGCAGTATATATTATTATTATTATTATTATAGTGAGTGATTACCTTCCTATCGAGGCGGACGGTGTAGCGCTCCCCGGGGCAGTATATATTATATTATTATTATTATAGTGAGTGATTACCTTCCTGTCGAGGCGGACGGTGTAGAGCTCCCCGGGGCAGTATATATTATTATTATTATAGTGAGTGATTACCTTCCTGTCGAGGCGGACGGTGTAGAGCTCCCCTGGGCAGTATATATTATTATTATTATTATTATTATTATTATTATTATAGTGAGTGATTACCTTCCTGTCGAGGCGGACGGTGTAGAGCTCCCCGGGGCAGTATATATTATTATTATTATTATTATTATAGTGAGTGATTACCTTCCTATCGAGGCGGACGGTGTAGAGCTCCCCGGGGCAGTATATATTATTATTATTATTATTATAGTGAGTGATTACCTTCCTATCGAGGCGGACGGTGTAGAGCTCCCCGGGGCAGTATATATTATTATTATTATTATTATTATAGTGAGTGATTACCTTCCTATCGAGGCGGACGGTGTAGAGCTCCCCGGGGCAGTATATATTATTATTATTATAGTGAGTGATTACCTTCCTATCGAGGCGGACGGTGTAGCGCTCCCCGGGGCAGTATATATTATTATTATTATTATAGTGAGTGATTACCTTCCTATCGAGGCGGACGGTGTAGAGCTCCCCGGGGCAGTATATATTATTATTATTATAGTGAGTGATTACCTTCCTATCGAGGCGGACGGTGTAGAGCTCCCCGGGGCAGTATATATTATTATTATTATTATTATAGTGAGTGATTACCTTCCTGTCGAGGCGGACGGTGTAGAGCTCCCCGGGGCAGTATATATTATTATTATTATAGTGAGTGATTACCTTCCTATCGAGGCGGACGGTGTAGAGCTCCCCGGGGCAGTATATATTATTATTATTATTATTATTATTATTATTATTATTATTATAGTGAGTGATTACCTTCCTGTCGAGGCGGACGGTGTAGAGCTCCCCGGGGCAGTATATATTATTATTATTATTATTATTATTATTATAGTGAGTGATTACCTTCCTGTCGAGGCGGACGGTGTAGAGCTCCCCGGGGCAGTATATATTATTATTATTATTATAGTGAGTGATTACCTTCCTATCGAGGCGGACGGTGTAGAGCTCCCCGGGGCAGTATATATTATTATTATTATTATTATTATAGTGAGTGATTACCTTCCTATCGAGGCGGACGGTGTAGAGCTCCCCGGGGCAGTATATATTATTATTATTATTATTATTATAGTGAGTGATTACCTTCCTATCGAGGCGGACGGTGTAGAGCTCCCCGGGGCAGTATATATTATTATTATTATTATTATTATAGTGAGTGATTACCTTCCTATCGAGGCGGACGGTGTAGAGCTCCCCGGGGCAGTATATATTATTATTATTATTATTATAGTGAGTGATTACCTTCCTGTCGAGGCGGACGGTGTAGAGCTCCCCGGGGCAGTATATATTATTATTATTATTATTATAGTGAGTGATTACCTTCCTATCGAGGCGGACGGTGTAGCGCTCCCCGGGGCAGTATATATTATTATTATTATTATTATTATAGTGAGTGATTACCTTCCTATCGAGGCGGACGGTGTAGCGCTGCCCGGGGCAGTATATATTATTATTATTATTATTATAGTGAGTGATTACCTTCCTATCGAGGCGGACGGTGTAGCGCTCCCCGGGGCAGTATATATTATTATTATTATTATTATTATAGTGAGTGATTACCTTCCTGTCGAGGCGGACGGTGTAGCGCTCCCCGGGGCAGTATATATTATTATTATTATAGTGAGTGATTACCTTCCTATCGAGGCGGACGGTGTAGCGCTCCCCGGGGCAGTATATATTATTATTATTATTATTATTATAGTGAGTGATTACCTTCCTATCGAGGCGGACGGTGTAGAGCTCCCCGGGGCAGTATATATTATTATTATTATTATTATAGTGAGTGATTACCTTCCTATCGAGGCGGACGGTGTAGAGCTCCCCGGGGCAGTATATATTATTATTATTATTATTATTATTATAGTGAGTGATTACCTTCCTATCGAGGCGGACGGTGTAGCGCTCCCCGGGGCAGTATATATTATTATTATTATTATTATAGTGAGTGATTACCTTCCTATCGAGGCGGACGGTGTAGCGCTCCCCGGGGCAGTATATATTATTATTATTATTATTATTATTATAGTGAGTGATTACCTTCCTGTCGAGGCGGACGGTGTAGAGCTCCCCGGGGCAGTATATATTATTATTATTATTATTATTATTATTATTATTATAGTGAGTGATTACCTTCCTGTCGAGGCGGACGGTGTAGAGCTCCCCGGGGCAGTATATATTATTATTATTATTATAGTGAGTGATTACCTTCCTATCGAGGCGGACGGTGTAGAGCTCCCCGGGGCAGTATATATTATTATTATTATTATTATTATTTATTGATTACCTTCCTATCGAGGCGGACGGTGTAGAGCTCCCCGGGGCAGTATATATTATTATTATTATTATTATAATGAGTGATTACCTTCCTGTCGAGGCGGACGGTGTAGAGCTCCCCGGGGCAGTATATATTATTATTATTATTATTATAGTGAGTGATTACCTTCCTGTCGAGGCGGACGGTGTAGCGCTGCCCGGGGCAGTATATATTATTATTATTATTATTATTATAGTGAGTGATTACCTTCCTGTCGAGGCGGACGGTGTAGCGCTGCCCGGGGCAGTATATATTATTATTATTATTATTATTATAATGAGTGATTACCTTCCTGTCGAGGCGGACGGTGTAGAGCTCCCCGGGGCAGTATATATTATTATTATTATTATTATAGTGAGTGATTACCTTCCTGTCGAGGCGGACGGTGTAGCGCTGCCCGGGGCAGTATATTATTATTATTATTATTATAGTGAGTGATTACCTTCCTATCGAGGCGGACGGTGTAGAGCTCCCCGGGGCAGTATATATTATTATTATTATTATTATTATAGTGAGTGATTACCTTCCTGTCGAGGCGGACGGTGTAGCGCTCCCCGGGGCCCAGCGGGGAGGCGCTCAGCACGAGGCCCTGGTTGAATTCCTGCGCCGGTTGTTTCCGGGTCGCCGTCCGGTTGCCGTTGCTCAGGGTAACCAGCTTCCCGGTGCGGGGGTGCAGCTCCGCCATGACACCCCTCGCTTTACGGCACCCGGCACTGTGCGACGTCACCAGGGAAACCAGGCTGACAGCCCGGGCCGGAAGTGACGTCTCCTGACCCCGCTGGTTGGCGGAAGTGGCTGGGTTTCCGGAAGTGACGTCACCGTGCGGCCTCCAGGAAGTGTCATGTAAAGCCGTGACAGACCGGAAAAGGCCGCTGCCCGCCTGCTTCCCGGAACAAGCACCGCACGGGAGGTGAAGGTGGGCTACGGACCGAGACCCCCAGTAACCATGGCAACCACGAGACCCCCTCACTGCCCCCAGTAACCATAGTAACCATGAGACCCCCCCTCACTGCCCCCAGTAACCATAGTAACCACGAGACCCCCCTCACTGCCCCCAGTAACCATAGTAACCACGAGACCCCCCCCTCACTGCCCCCAGTAACCATAGTAACCACGAGACCCCCCTCACTGCCCCCAGTAACCATAGTAACCATGAGACCCCCTCACTGCCCCCAGTAACCATAGTAACCACGAGACCCCCCTCACTGCCCCCAGTAACCATAGTAACCACGAGACCCCCTCACTGCCCCCAGTAACCATAGTAACCACGAGACCCCCCCCTCACTGCCCCCAGTAACCATAAGACCCCCCCTCACTGCCCCCAGTAACCATAGTAACCATGAGACCCCCCTCACTGCCCCCAGTAACCATAGTAACCATGAGACCCCCCCACTGCCCCCAGTAACCATAGTAACCACGAGACACCCCCTCACTGCCCCCAGTAACCATAGTAACCATAAGACCCCCCCTCACTGCCCCCAGTAACCATGAGACCCCCCTCACTGCCCCCAGTAACCATAGTAACCACGAGACCCCCCTCACTGCCCCCAGTAACCATGGCAACCACGAGACACCCCCTCACTGCCCCCAGTAACCATAGTAACCATGAGACACCCCCCACTGCCCCCAGTAACCATAGTAACCATGAGACCCCCCTCACTGCCCCCAGTAACCATAGTAACCATGAGACCCCCCTCACTGCCCCCAGTAACCATGAGACCCCCCTCACTGCCCCCAGTAACCATAGTAACCATGAGACACCCCCCACTGCCCCAGTAACCATAGTAACCATGAGACCCCCCCTCACTGCCCCCAGTAACCATGAGACCCCCCCATTGCCCCCAGTAACCATGAGTCACCCCCTCACTGCCCCAGTAACCATAGTAACCATGAGACCCCCCTCACTGCCCCCAGTAACCATAGTAACCATAAGACCCCCCTCACTGCCCCCCATAACCATGAGAGCCCCCTCACTGCCCCCATAACCATGAGAGCCCCCTCACTGCCCCCAGTAACCATAAGACCCCCTCACTGTCCCCAGTGACCATAGTAACCACGAGATGCCCTTCACTGCCCCCATAACCATGAGAGCCCCCTCACTGCCCCCATAACCATGAGAGCCCCCTCACTGCCCCCAGTAACCATAAGACCCCCTCACTGTCCCCAGTACCCATAGTTACCACGAGATGCCCTTCACTGCCCCCAGTAACCATGAGACACCCCCCACTGCCCCCAGTAATCACGAGACCCCTCTCCCAGTAACCACAGTAAGAACACCTCACAGCACCCAGTGCACTTGCTGCCCTCAGTAATCCCTTATTGCCACCCGGGAAACTTCTTAATTACACCTCACTGCCCTTCAATAAACCATGTGGCCCTCACTGACACCCAGTATTATGTGAGGCCACCTAATGCCCCAATAAGCAATGAGATCCTATTAACACTCATTATGTGAGAGCCTTTACAGCCCCCCAATAAACCATGACACTACCTGTACCACGTTACCCCTTTTACTGCCCCTCAATTTTGTATAAAATACTCCCTTACTTCCACAGTAAACCTAGACATCCCTACTGCACCATTATCCTAGAGACCGCTCCTTACTGCCCCAGTACTACCCTGGTACTCCATGAGTCTCCATTTTAATAAACTATAAGATTCCTGTTACTGAACCCCCCTTTCTGCTCAATCATTTGGGGGACGATGGCTGCCCACTAATCATTAAATTCCACCGTTGCTTCCTAAACTGCTGTATGGATAATGCAGCTGGAAGTAACTGTGATCCACCATGTGCCTGTGTCCATTTAAAATGGAACCCAGACTTAGTCAGTGATGTTGATAAAGGGGTGGGATTGGACTTCCTGGAGGTAACGTCACCGTTTGTTCTCCTGCTCTGCTGTTTTACTTGGCTTGTCCAGCTGTGGTGGCTTGTTAGCAGAATGTACTGAAACAATAGGCTTGGCTTAGTAAAGGAAACTAAAAAGCAGGGGTTTTCGTGCAGCCTAGGAAGGCAGAGAAGGGGCCTGGATGACTTTCTCTCTGTTTTTATTTGTATTTGCTCTTTCTGTGACGGTTGTATTAATACACATACAAACTTTAATAAGCATTTTCCCAACAGAACATCTACTGCCGCCATCATGCCGGCCCTTTTGGAAAGGCCCAAATTGTCCAACACGATGGCTCGAGCCCTTCACAGACATGTGATGATGGAGCGGGAACGCAAGAGACAAGGTAAGATGGTTGCTGTTTCTGTATGAAGTGGATTTTGTACAAGGCCGGTTGTAAAATACTGCTGCTTCTCTTCCTTGTATAAGTGCTGGGGCAGCCGGTGGACCTGGGGGCGGGGGGGGCTGGGTGGTAGCGATCAGAGGCAGCCGGCGAACCTGTGCCTGCCTGACGGGTGCCGGGGGGGTGGGGTACTCAGAGGCAGCCGGCAAACCTGTGCCTGTCTGACGGGTGCCAGGGGGGTGGGGTGCTCAGAGGAAGCCGGCGAACCTGTGCCTGCCTGACGGGTGCCGGGGGGGTGGGGTACTCAGAGGCAGCCGGCAAACCTGTGTGCCTGTCTGACGGGTGCCAGGGGGGTGGGGTGCTCAGAGGCAGCCGGCGAACCTGTGCCTGACGGGGGTGGAGCGATCAGAGGCAACCGGCAAACCTGTGCCTGACGGTGGGGGGAGGGGCTCACAGGCAGCCTGCAGGTGCACATTGAGATAGTTACTTATGTTTATTCAATGGGGTGAAAGACGCCTGATTACTGTTCATTTGGTTGAGTATCCTTTGTATCTCCTCAGAGGAGGAAGAGGTTGATAAAATGATGGAACAGAAGCTTCGTGATGAGCAGGAAAGAAGGCGAAAGAAAGAGATGGAGGAGCGGATGTCTCTGGAAGAAACCCGAGAGCAGGTGAATTTCAGACCAATCAAAGTTGGAGGAGGACATGACGGCCATCTTGTTTTGTCCTTTTTGGTGGATAGGTATCAGATTAGTATTGACTATACATTCCTCACAAGGTTTATTGTTCTATTTTGTCTCGTTTTGCAGATTATGAAGCTTCAGGAGAAGCTGAATTCTCTCCAGGAAGAAAAGCACCAACTCTTCCTGCAGCTCAAGAAAGTTCTTCACGAGGAGGAGAAGAGGAGAAGGAAAGAGCAGAGGTGAGAGGGTCCGAAAATGGCAGAATGTTTTGTGTCCACATCCTTTAATCTTCCAATCTCTGTGACTGAACTCACTGGATGGAAATTACTGTCTCGCTCGCCTCTCCCTAACGCTCCCATGGCCTGCCTTTATATGTAATCACTCCCTAACGCTCCCACTGCCTGCCTTTATATGTAATCACTCCCTAACGCTCCCACTGCCTGCCTTTATATGTAATCACTCCCTAACGCTCCCACTGCCTGCCTTTATATGTAATCACTCCCTAACGCTCCCACTGCCTGCCTTTATATGTAATCACTCCCTAACGCTCCCACTGCCTGCCTTTATATGTAATCACTCCCTAACGCTCCCACGGCCTGCCTTTATATGTAATCACTCCCTAACGCTCCCACTGCCTGCCTTTATATGTAATCACTCCCTAACGCTCCCACTGCCTGCCTTTATATGTAATCACTCCCTAACGCTCCCACTGCCTGCCTTTATATGTAATCACTCCCTAACGCTCCCACGGCCTGCCTTTATATGTAATCACTCCCTAACGCTCCCACTGCCTGCCTTTATATGTAATCACTCCCTAACGCTCCCACTGCCTGCCTTTATATGTAATCACTCCCTAACGCTCCCACTGCCTGCCTTTATATGTAATCACTCCCTAACGCTCCCACGGCCTGCCTTTATATGTAATCACTCCCTAACGCTCCCATGGCCTGCCTTTATATGTAATCACTCCCTAACGCTCCCACGGCCTGCCTTTATATGTAATCACTCCCTAACGCTCCCACTGCCTGCCTTTATATGTAATCACTCCCTAACGCTCCCACTGCCTGCCTTTATATGTAATCACTCCCTAACGCTCCCACTGCCTGCCTTTATATGTAATCACTCCCTAACGCTCCCACTGCCTGCCTTTATATGTAATCACTCCCTAACGCTCCCACTGCCTGCCTTTATATGTAATCACTCCCTAACGCTCCCACTGCCTGCCTTTATATGTAATCACTCCCTAACGCTCCCACGGCCTGCCTTTATATGTAATCACTCCCTAACGCTCCCACTGCCTGCCTTTATATGTAATCACTCCCTAACGCTCCCACTGCCTGCCTTTATATGTAATCACTCCCTAACGCTCCCACTGCCTGCCTTTATATGTAATCACTCCCTAACGCTCCCACGGCCTGCCTTTATATGTAATCACTCCCTAACGCTCCCACTGCCTGCCTTTATATGTAATCACTCCCTAACGCTCCCACTGCCTGCCTTTATATGTAATCACTCCCTAACGCTCCCACTGCCTGCCTTTATATGTAATCACTCCCTAACGCTCCCACTGCCTGCCTTTATATGTAATCACTCCCTAACGCTCCCACTGCCTGCCTTTATATGTAATCACTCCCTAACGCTCCCACTGCCTGCCTTTATATGTAATCACTCCCTAACGCTCCCACTGCCTGCCTTTATATGTAATCACTCCCTAACGCTCCCACGGCCTGCCTTTATATGTAATCACTCCCTAACGCTCCCACGGCCTGCCTTTATATGTGATCACTCGCCTAGCGCTCCCTTTAGTGGGCCGGGTGTTCGTGGGGCGGTAGCATTAATCCTTTATTTATTTATTTATTTATTTTTCTGATCCAGTGACCTTACCACCCTCACGTCAGCTGCCTATTCACAGAATATGGTGATGCATGCTGGAACCCATCTAATTAATATGCAAGGTAAGCCCAACCCACTTCTTTAATATGTAACCCTAGCTGTTCCCATTTCAGACATAACCTGTAACAGTGTCTGTCAAGGGTCCCTCACTTTGCTGGAAACCTTGAGTGATTATAGTTGTTTCACCCAAACACTAGTAGAGACTTGGTGAAGGATGAATAAGAACTGGTTTATTGAAAATCAGGAACACTTTTATACACACAACCCCGTGGTCCATGGCTTGAACAATGTAAATCCCACCCGGGCATCTCTGAGTCTGGGAGATAACTAGATCTCTAACCGGCATGTTAATTATCCCCTGAGCAATTACTATGTACCCCAAACCCTACAAAACCCCCGGAGAGATCTCCGCCTCCTCAGCTGTTACATGAGAAAGAAATGCCTCTGCATAGTGGCAGAGCTGTGGTTCTGTTAAATTACCAAGAAAAAAATCATTGCTTCATCATTACTTATGTAGGCAAGACAAACTGTCTACCTCAATATGGAAGGCGGGCCGTTCCCTCTTGGCGATGTGCGAGGCGGGCCGCTCCCCCTTCCTTGGCGATGTGCGAGGCGGGCCGCTCCCCCTTCCTTGGCGATGTGCGAGGCGGGCCGCTCCCCCTTCCTTGGCGATGTGCGAGGCGGGCCGCTCCCCCTTCCTTGGCGATGTGCGAGGCGGGCCGCTCCACCTAGCCCAGCCTTTCTCTGAGTGTATTCTACCACCGAGCATAGTCTGCAATAAGTGCAGGTAGATCAGAGTTTTGCTATAAAGCGCTGCATCCAGCCTGTCCTCCCTGATATCCATATTTACAATTTAAGCTGAACTTAAAGTGTAGCTGAATTTTTCCTGTTCAACTAATAATAAATTACCCATCTAGTATTAATTCTCTCCTCTTAACTTCCTTTCTCAGGCAGCCCAGGAGCTCATTCTCGGCACAGCTCCCTCATGGCTGATCGAGCTAAGCAGATGTTTGGACCTCCTGTCATCACAGTAAGTCTCTCACTCTCTCTGGGCTCCTGCCTCGCGCTCTCTGGGCTCCTGCCTCGCGCTCTCTGGGCTCCTGCTCGTTCTGCGTTCCTTTGCTTTTCCACATCGCAGCAATGCATATTTTCGCTGCCATGAATAATCAGTGTCCCCTTATGTTCGGGGATTCCACTAGGGGGTATGTGAGTAAGATAAGTGGCCGGTACCAGTGGAATTTCGTGCTCCGCCCTCTATTTATTTAATCAAACTTTTGATTGAATTCCAATAAGCAGAAAGATATGTGCAACTCCAGAAAACATGGCTCATGGAGCCCATTTCCAAATTACATCTCCAACATGCTGATGTTATCCCTGCATACATGTTAGAGCGGCACTGAGGCGTCAAATACCACCTCATCCAAATTTTATTCGTAGCTTCAAAATGGTCAAGACAATGCGTATATTTTTATTTTTTTTATTTTTTTTTACTCTCATTGCTAATTGCCACTGAGCTGGGTCAATGGCGCACGCTCTCTCTCTCTCTCTGTTCCTGCCTCGCGCGCTCTCTCTCTCTGTTCCTGCCTCGCGCGCTCTCTCTCTCTGTTCCTGCCTCGCGCGCTCTCTCTCTCTGTTCCTGCCTCGCGCGCTCTCTCTCTCTGTTCCTGCCTCGCGCGCTCTCTCTCTCTGTTCCTGCCTCGCGCGCTCTCTCTCTCTGTTCCTGCCTCGCGCGCTCTCTCTCTCTGTTCCTGCCTCGCGCGCTCTCTCTCTCTGTTCCTGCCTCGCGCGCTCTCTCTCTCTGTTCCTGCCTCGCGCGCTCTCTCTCTCTGTTCCTGCCTCGCGCGCTCTCTCTCTCTGTTCCTGCCTCGCGCGCTCTCTCTCTCTGTTCCTGCCTCGCGCGCTCTCTCTCTCTGTTCCTGCCTCGCGCGCTCTCTCTCTGTTCCTGCCTCGCGCGCGCTCTCTCTCTCTGTTCCTGCCTCGCGCGCTCTCTCTCTCTCTCTGTTCCTGCCTCGCGCGCTCTCTCTCTCTCTCTGTTCCTGCCTCGCGCGCTCTCTCTCTCTCTCTCTGTTCCTGCCTCGCGCGCTCTCTCTCTCTGTTCCTGCCTCGCGCGCTCTCTCTCTCTCTGTTCCTGCCTCGCGCTCTCTCTCTCTCTCTGTTCCTGCCTCGCGTGCTCTCTCTCTCTGTTCCTGCCTCGCGCGCTCTCTCTCTCTCTGTCCCTGCCTCGCGCGCTCTCTCTCTCTGTCCCTGCCTCGCGCGCTCTCTCTCTCTGTCCCTGCCTCGCGCGCTCTCTCTCTCTGTCCCTGCCTCGCGCGCTCTCTCTCTCTGTTCCTGCCTCGCGCGCTCTCTCTCTCTGTTCCTGCCTCGCGCGCTCTCTCTCTCTGTTCCTGCCTCGCGCGCTCTCTCTCTTTCTCTGTTCCTGCCTCGCGCGCTCTCTTTCTCTGTTCCTGCCTCGCGCGCTTTCTTTCTCTGTTCCTGCCTCGCGCGCTCTCTTTCTCTGTTCCTGCCTCGCGCGCTCTCTCTCTGTTCCTGCCTCGCGCGCTCTCTCTGTTCCTGCCGCGCGCTCTCTCTCTCTCTGTTCCTGCCTCGCGCGCTCTCTCTCTCTGTTCCTGCCTCGCGCGCTCTCTCTCTCTCTGTTCCTGCCTCGCGCGCTCTCTCTCTCTCTGTTCCTGCCGCGCGCGCTCTCTCTCTCTGTTCCTGCCTCGCGCGCTCTCTCTCTCTCTGTTCCTGCCTCGCGCGCTCTCTCTCTCTCTGTTCCTGCCTCGCGCGCTCTCTCTCTCTCTGTTCCTGCCTCGCGCGCTCTCTCTCTCTCTGTTCCTGCCTCGCGCGCTCTCTCTCTCTGTTCCTGCCTCGCGCGCTCTCTCTCTCTGTTCCTGCCTCGCGCGCTCTCTCTCTCTCTGTTCCTGCCTCGCGCGCTCTCTCTCTCTGTTCCTGCCTCGCGCGCTCTCTCTCTCTCTGTTCCTGCCTCGCGCGCTCTCTCTCTCTGTTCCTGCCTCGCGCGCTCTCTCTCTCTCTGTTCCTGCCTCGCGCGCTCTCTCTCTCTCTGTTCCTGCCTCGCGCGCTCTCTCTCTCTCTGTTCCTGCCTCGCGCGCGCTCTCTCTCTCTGTTCCTGCCTCGCGCGCTCTCTCTCTCTCTCTGTTCCTGCCTCGCGCGCTCTCTCTCTCTCTGTTCCTGCCTCGCGCGCTCTCTCTCTCTCTGTTCCTGCCTCGCGTGCTCTCTCTCTCTGTCCCTGCCTCGCGCGCTCTCTCTCTCTGTCCCTGCCTCGCGCGCTCTCTCTCTCTGTCCCTGCCTCGCGCGCTCTCTCTCTCTGTCCCTGCCTCGCGCGCTCTCTGTCCCTGCCTCGCGCGCTCTCTCTCTCTGTTCCTGCCTCGCGCGCTCTCTCTCTGTTCCTGCCTCGCGCGCTCTCTCTCTCTGTTCCTGCCTCGCGCGCTCTCTCTCTCTTTCTCTGTTCCTGCCTCGCGCGCTCTCTTTCTCTGTTCCTGCCTCGCGCGCTTTCTTTCTCTGTTCCTGCCTCGCGCGCTCTCTTTCTCTGTTCCTGCCTCGCGCGCTCTCTCTCTGTTCCTGCCTCGCGCGCTCTCTCTCTGTTCCTGCCTCGCGCGCTCTCTCTGTTCCTGCCTCGCGCGCTCTCTCTCTCTCTGTTCCTGCCTCGCGCGCTCTCTCTCTCTCTGTTCCTGCCTCGCGCGCTCTCTCTCTCTCTGTTCCTGCCTCGCGCGCTCTCTCTCTCTGTTCCTGCCGCGCGCGCTCTCTCTCTCTGTTCCTGCCTCGCGCGCTCTCTCTCTCTCTGTTCCTGCCTCGCGCGCTCTCTCTCTCTCTGTTCCTGCCTCGCGCGCTCTCTCTCTCTCTGTTCCTGCCTCGCGCGCTCTCTCTCTCTGTTCCTGCCTCGCGCGCTCTCTCTCTCTCTGTTCCTGCCTCGCGCGCTCTCTCTCTCTCTCTGTTCCTGCCTCGCGCGCTCTCTCTCTCTCTGTTCCTGCCTCGCGCGCTCTCTCTCTCTCTGTTCCTGCCTCGCGCGCTCTCTCTCTCTCTGTTCCTGCCTCGCGCGCTCTCTCTCTGTTCCTGCCTCGCGCGCTCTCTCTCTCTCTGTTCCTGCCTCGCGCGCTCTCTCTCTCTGTTCCTGCCTCGCGCGCTCTCTCTCTCTCTGTTCCTGCCTCGCGCGCTCTCTCTCTCTCTGTTCCTGCCTCGCGCGCTCTCTCTCTCTCTGTTCCTGCCTCGCGCGCTCTCTCTCTCTCTGTTCCTGCCTCGCGCGCTCTCTCTCTCTCTCTGTTCCTGCCTCGCGCGCTCTCTCTCTCTCTGTTCCTGCCTCGCGCGCTCTCTCTCTCTCTGTTCCTGCCTCGCGCGCTCTCTCTCTCTCTGTTCCTGCCTCGCGCGCTCTCTCTCTCTCTCTGTTCCTGCCTCGCGCGCTCTCTCTCTCTCTGTTCCTGCCTCGCGCGCTCTCTCTCTCTCTCTGTTCCTGCCTCGCGCGCTCTCTCTCTCTCTGTTCCTGCCTCGCGCGCTCTCTCTCTCTCTCTGTTCCTGCCTCGCGCGCGCTCTCTCTCTCTGTTCCTGCCTCGCGCGCTCTCTCTCTCTGTTCCTGCCTCGCGCGCTCTCTCTCTCTCTGTTCCTGCCTCGCGCGCTCTCTCTCTCTCTGTTCCTGCCTCGCGCGCTCTCTCTCTCTGTTCCTGCCTCGCGCGCTCTCTCTCTCTCTGTTCCTGCCTCGCGCGCTCTCTCTCTCTCTGTTCCTGCCTCGCGCGCTCTCTCTCTCTCTGTTCCTGCCTCGCGCGCTCTCTCTCTCTCTGTTCCTGCCTCGCGCGCTCTCTCTCTCTCTGTTCCTGCCTCGCGCGCTCTCTTTCTCTCTGTTCCTGCCTCGCGCGCTCTCTTTCTCTCTGTTCCTGCCTCGCGCGCTCTCTCTCTCTCTGTTCCTGCCTCGCGCGCTCTCTCTCTCTCTGTTCCTGCCTCGCGCGCTCTCTCTCTCTGTTCCTGCCTCGCGCGCTCTCTCTCTCTCTGTTCCTGCCTCGCGCGCTCTCTCTCTCTCTGTTCCTGCCTCGCGCGCTCTCTCTCTCTCTGTTCCTGCCTCGCGCGCTCTCTCTCTCTCTGTTCCTGCCTCGCGCGCTCTCTCTCTCTCTGTTCCTGCCTCGCGCGCTCTCTCTCTCTCTGTTCCTGCCTCGCGCGCTCTCTCTCTCTCTGTTCCTGCCTCGCGCGCTCTCTCTCTCTCTGTTCCTGCCTCGCGCGCTCTCTCTCTCTCTGTTCCTGCCTCGCGCGCTCTCTCTCTCTCTCTGTTCCTGCCTCGCGCGCTCTCTCTCTCTCTGTTCCTGCCTCGCGCGCTCTCTCTCTCTCTCTGTTCCTGCCTCGCGCGCTCTCTCTCTCTCTGTTCCTGCCTCGCGCGCTCTCTCTCTCTCTGTTCCTGCCTCGCGCGCTCTCTCTCTCTCTGTTCCTGCCTCGCGCGCTCTCTCTCTCTCTGTTCCTGCCTCGCGCGCTCTCTCTCTCTCTGTTCCTGCCTCGCGCGCTCTCTCTCTCTCTGTTCCTGCCTCGCGCGCTCTCTCTCTCTCTGTTCCTGCCTCGCGCGCTCTCTCTCTCTCTGTTCCTGCCTCGCGCGCTCTCTCTCTCTCTGTTCCTGCCTCGCGCGCTCTCTCTCTCTCTGTTCCTGCCTCGCGCGCTCTCTCTCTCTCTGTTCCTGCCTCGCGCGCTCTCTCTCTCTCTGTTCCTGCCTCGCGCGCTCTCTCTCTCTCTCTGTTCCTGCCTCGCGCGCTCTCTCTCTCTGTTCCTGCCTCGCTCTCTCTCTCTCTGTTCCTGCCTCGCTCTCTCTCTCTCTGTTCCTGCCTCGCGCGCTCTCTCTCTCTGTTCCTGCCTCGCGCGCTCTCTCTCTCTCTGTTCCTGCCTCGCGCGCTCTCTCTCTGTTCCTGCCTCGCGCGCTCTCTCTCTGTTCCTGCCTCGCGCGCTCTCTCTCTGTTCCTGCCTCGCGCGCTCTCTCTCTCTCTGTCCCTGCCTCGCGCGCTCTCTCTCTCTGTCCCTGCCTCGCGCGCTCTCTGTCCCTGCCTCGCGCGCTCTCTCTCTCTGTTCCTGCCTCGCGCGCTCTCTCTCTCTGTTCCTGCCTCGCGCGCTCTCTCTCTCTGTTCCTGCCTCGCGCGCTCTCTCTCTCTGTTCCTGCCTCGCGCGCTCTCTCTCTCTTTCTCTGTTCCTGCCTCGCGCGCTCTCTTTCTCTGTTCCTGCCTCGCGCGCTTTCTTTCTCTGTTCCTGCCTCGCGCGCTCTCTTTCTCTGTTCCTGCCTCGCGCGCTCTCTCTCTGTTCCTGCCTCGCGCGCTCTCTCTCTGTTCCTGCCTCGCGCGCTCTCTCTGTTCCTGCCTCGCGCGCTCTCTCTCTGTTCCTGCCTCGCGCGCTCTCTCTCTGTTCCTGCCTCGCGCGCTCTCTCTCTGTTCCTGCCTCGCGCGCTCTCTCTGTTCCTGCCTCGCGCGCTCTCTCTCTGTTCCTGCCTCGCGCGCTCTCTCTCTGTTCCTGCCTCGCGCGCTCTCTCTCTGTTCCTGCCTCGCGCGCTCTCTCTGTTCCTGCCTCGCGCGCTCTCTCTCTCTCTGTTCCTGCCTCGCGCGCTCTCTCTCTCTGTTCCTGCCTCGCGCGCTCTCTCTCTCTCTGTTCCTGCCTCGCGCGCTCTCTCTCTCTCTGTTCCTGCCTCGCGCGCTCTCTCTCTCTCTGTTCCTGCCTCGCGCGCTCTCTCTCTCTCTGTTCCTGCCTCGCGCGCTCTCTTTCTCTCTGTTCCTGCCTCGCGCGCTCTCTTTCTCTCTGTTCCTGCCTCGCGCGCTCTCTCTCTCTCTGTTCCTGCCTCGCGCGCTCTCTCTCTCTCTGTTCCTGCCTCGCGCGCTCTCTCTCTCTGTTCCTGCCTCGCGCGCTCTCTCTCTCTCTGTTCCTGCCTCGCGCGCTCTCTCTCTCTGTTCCTGCCTCGCGCGCTCTCTCTCTCTCTGTTCCTGCCTCGCGCGCTCTCTCTCTCTCTGTTCCTGCCTCGCGCGCTCTCTCTCTCTCTGTTCCTGCCTCGCGAGCTCTCTCTCTCTCTGTTCCTGCCTCGCGCGCTCTCTCTCTCTCTGTTCCTGCCTCGCGCGCTCTCTCTCTCTCTGTTCCTGCCTCGCGCGCTCTCTCTCTCTCTCTGTTCCTGCCTCGCGCGCTCTCTCTCTCTCTGTTCCTGCCTCGCGCGCTCTCTCTCTCTCTCTGTTCCTGCCTCGCGCGCTCTCTCTCTCTCTGTTCCTGCCTCGCGCGCTCTCTCTCTCTCTGTTCCTGCCTCGCGCGCTCTCTCTCTCTCTGTTCCTGCCTCGCGCGCTCTCTCTCTCTCTGTTCCTGCCTCGCGCGCTCTCTCTCTCTCTGTTCCTGCCTCGCGCGCTCTCTCTCTCTCTGTTCCTGCCTCGCGCGCTCTCTCTCTCTCTGTTCCTGCCTCGCGCGCTCTCTCTCTCTCTGTTCCTGCCTCGCGCGCTCTCTCTCTCTCTGTTCCTGCCTCGCGCGCTCTCTCTCTCTCTGTTCCTGCCTCGCGCGCTCTCTCTCTCTCTGTTCCTGCCTCGCGCGCTCTCTCTCTCTCTCTGTTCCTGCCTCGCGCGCTCTCTCTCTCTGTTCCTGCCTCGCTCTCTCTCTCTCTGTTCCTGCCTCGCTCTCTCTCTCTCTGTTCCTGCCTCGCGCGCTCTCTCTCTCTGTTCCTGCCTCGCGCGCTCTCTCTCTCTCTGTTCCTGCCTCGCGCGCTCTCTCTCTGTTCCTGCCTCGCGCGCTCTCTCTCTGTTCCTGCCTCGCGCGCTCTCTCTCTGTTCCTGCCTCGCGCGCTCTCTCTCTGTTCCTGCCTCGCGCGCTCTCTCTCTCTGTTCCTGCCTCGCGCGCTCTCTCTCTCTGTTCCTGCCTCGCGTGCGCTCTCTCTCTCTGTTCTTGCCTCGCGCGCGCTCTCTCTCTCTGTTCCTGCCTCGCGCGCTCTCTCTCTCTGTTCCTGCCTCGCGCGCTCTCTCTCTCTCTGTTCCTGCCTCGCGCGCTCTCTCTCTCTCTGTTCCTGCCTCGCGCGCTCTCTCTCTCTCTGTTCCTGCCTCGCGCGCTCTCTCTCTCGGTTCCTGCCTCGCGCGCTCTCTCTCTCGGTTCCTGCCTCGCGCGCTCTCTCTCTCGGTTCCTGCCTCGCGCGCTCTCTCTCTCGGTTCCTGCCTCGCGCGCTCTCTCTCTCGGTTCCTGCCTCGCGCGCTCTCTCTCTCGGTTCCTGCCTCGCGCGCTCTCTCTCTCGGTTCCTGCCTCGCGCGCTCTCTCTCTCTCTGTTCCTGCCTCGCGCGCTCTCTCTCTCTCTCTCTGTTCCTGCCTCGCGCGCTCTCTCTCTCTCTCTCTGTTCCTGCCTCGCGCGCTCTCTGTCTCTCTGTTCCTGCCTCGCGCGCTCTCTGTCTCTCTGTTCCTGCCTCGCGCGCTCTCTGTCTCTCTGTTCCTGCCTCGCGCGCTCTCTGTCTCTCTGTTCCTGCCTCGCGCGCTCTCTGTCTCTCTGTTCCTGCCTCGCGCGCTCTCTGTCTCTCTGTTCCTGCCTCGCGCGCTCTCTGTCTCTCTGTTCCTGCCTCGCGCGCTCTCTGTCTCTCTGTTCCTGCCTCGCGCGCTCTCTGTCTCTCTGTTCCTGCCTCGCGCGCTCTCTGTCTCTCTGTTCCTGCCTCGCGCGCTCTCTGTCTCTCTGTTCCTGCCTCGCGCGCTCTCTGTCTCTCTGTTCCTGCCTCGCGCGCTCTCTGTCTCTCTGTTCCTGCCTCGCGCGCTCTCTGTCTCTCTGTTCCTGCCTCGCGCGCTCTCTGTCTCTCTGTTCCTGCCTCGCGCGCTCTCTGTCTCTCTGTTCCTGCCTCGCGCGCTCTCTGTCTCTCTGTTCCTGCCTCGCGCGCTCTCTGTCTCTCTGTTCCTGCCTCGCGCGCTCTCTGTCTCTCTGTTCCTGCCTCGCGCGCTCTCTGTCTCTCTGTTCCTGCCTCGCGCGCTCTCTGTCTCTCTGTTCCTGCCTCGCGCGCTCTCTGTCTCTCTGTTCCTGCCTCGCGCGCTCTCTGTCTCTCTGCTCCTGCCTCGCGCGCTCTGTCTCTCTGCTCCTGCCTCGCGCGCTCTCTGTCTCTCTGCTCCTGCCTCGCGCGCGCTCTCTCTCTGCTCCTGCCTCGCGCGCGCTCTCTCTCTCTGCTCCTGCCTCGCGCGCGCTCTCTCTCTGCTCCTGCCTCGCGCGCGCTCTCTCTCTCTGCTCCTGCCTCGCGCGCGCTCTCTCTCTGCTCCTGCCTCGCGCGCGCTCTCTCTCTGCTCCTGCCTCGCGCGCGCTCTCTCTCTCTGCTCCTGCCTCGCGCACTCTCTCTCTCTCTCTGCTCCTGCCGCTCGCGCTCTGCTCCTGCCGCTCGCGCTCTGCTCCTGCCGCTCGCGCGCTCTGCTCCTGCCGCTCGCGCGCTCTCTGCTCCTGCCGCTCGCGCGCTCTCTGCTCCTGCCGCTCGCGCGCTCTCTGCTCCTGCCGCTCGCGCGCTCTCTGCTCCTGCCGCTCGCGCGCTCTCTGCTCCTGCCGCTCGCGCGCTCTCTGCTCCTGCCGCTCGCGCGCTCTCTGCTCCTGCCGCTCGCGCGCTCTCTGCTCCTGCCGCTCGCGCGCTCTCTGCTCCTGCCGCTCGCGCGCTCTCTGCTCCTGCCGCTCGCGCGCTCTCTGCTCCTGCCGCTCGCGCGCTCTCTGCTCCTGCCGCGCTCTTTTCTAATTATTTATTCTTCACAGTCCGTCTTTCCTTTACATTCCATGAACCCCAGTTACAAACTACCCCCACCATCCCCTCTATCTCATTCCAGAGCCGCCATTACTCCTCTCAGCCATCCTTCAGTCCAACGGCTGCCGAGCATGGTCAGTACCAAACCAGCCAATCCAGTCACAGTCCATACACTGTAAGCCAACCACAGCACAGTTTCGGTGCGGGTCAGGCTGTGCCTGTGAACTATGCTGGAAGTCAACCAATCAGAGGTCAGTGAGTTCCTAGCCAAGCTCTTAGTACAAGCTGATTCCTTCGGATTCTCGTTCTATCTTTGTTTTCTTTTTTTCTTCCTCTTTTAGGGGCTTCTGCGTTCCAGACCATGCAGTACCTTCCTCATCAGCAGCCTGGGTACACTGTGCACAGCCATTACCCCGGAGCCCACCCAGGTTTGTGGCGTTGGTCGTCTTACGGTTTGTCTCCATGATGGATGGTCTCAGATTGTAACTTTGTGTATCTGCCTTTCTTCCTGTCAGGGTTCATGCCGGCCAGTAGTGGGATTCCCCTCCAGAAGCAGCTGGAACACGCCAACCAACAGTCTGGATTCACGGACTCTGTGAGTATGGTATCATGACCTGCATTGTTTTATGGTTCTGTTATGTCCTATCCTAGCGCTTAGCTCCCTGTCTATCTTTTTACAGTCCACCCTTCGTCCCATGCACCCCCAGGCTCTCCATCCAGCACAAACTCTCCTCCCTGCGCCACAGATTGCCGTTCCCATGCAACCCAGCAAGGTAAGGTCTCACCATCTGAGTCCTGCTCCTCCCACTCCTAGAGAGGTCGACAGAGAACCTGTGTGGAAACCATACATTCTAGATGTTGTCTCATTATTTTGGACTTGCAGTTGATGTTTTAACCCTCGCAGCTCCCTTCCAGTTCTCATTCTTTGTTTTACTGCCTTCATTGTGGAGTTTATCATTCTATGGCAAGGTGGCAGGCTTGCACACCTGCAGTGGATCGTGATTTGGTTGCTTTTAGCAGGTGTGCGTTGCCACGGAAATGACAAACATTACTTCCTGTATTTCCATAACTGAGAATTTGTTTCCATCTTTCTATCTCTTCTGAGAGAGAGTTTCTTCCTCTCGGCTGCCAGGACATCATTCCGTGGATCCACTTGATTTAGTAGAATGCAATGAGAAGAAAAGATCCAGAAACGGTCTATCCCTGATGGTATCAGGCTCATGGGTTCATGGTATGATCTGTACGGTACGAGGGATATCATCCAGATCCCTTACTTCCCAGCCTTCATCTTTTCAGAACTGCTTTGACAATATGCAAAACACTTACTCCTCCTTTGGACTTGGTGTTCTCACTTTATTACTGGAAAATGGCGTGAACAATCCCGGTGTGCTTGAAATACCTGAACTAGCTAGGGGTTTGTTGAGTGTCACGTTTGATTGTTAGAAATATGGGCAAGTCAAAAGAATGGTCCACAAAGGTAAGAGAAGTGATCATCCCCATGCACGAGCAAGGAACAGGATACAAAAAGATAGCGATGGCACTGAATGTTCCGAGAGACACCTTTGGAAGGATAGTTTTAAGTTCAAAGTTGAAAGAACAGCGGTTACACTACCTGGACAGGACTGAAAAAGGATGCTATCAATGGCTGCAACCAGATTTCTGAGAAGGCAGGTTGTAAAAAACCTTTGAGTGACTGCAAAAGACCTGAAGCAAGAATTGGTGGCAACAGGCACTGAGGTTTCAGTGAGCACAGTAAGGCGCATACTAAACACAGAATGTTTCCATGCCAGAAATCCAAGACGTACACCACTCCTGACCCAAAAGCACATGAAAAGTCAACTCCAATATACTAAAAATCATATACAGGCACTTACATTTTGGGATTCTGTTCTGTGGAGCGATAAAACAAAACTGGAACATTTTGGCCCAATGGATCAGCAGTATTTGTCTGAAGCATATGCTGAAAAGAATACTCTGTCTACAGTTAAGCATGGTGGTGGCTCTGTGATGCTTTGCATCCTCTGGCACTGGAAGCCTTCAGCGTGTGGAAGGCAATATCGATTCATTGAAGTATCAGGAAATCCTAGGAGAAAACGTCATGCCGTCTGTGCGTAAGCTGAAGTTTGGGCATCACTGGACCTTCCAACAAGACATTGAACCCAAGCATACCTCAACTTCCACCAAGGCTTGGTTGCTGAAGATGTCCTGGAGATCCTACAGTGGCCACCACAGTCACCTGACTTGAAATCCATAGCAAATCTCTGGTGGGATTTGAAGAAGACAAGAATATTACTGAACTGGAGACCTTTGCTCATGAGCAATGGGCTAAGATTCCTCAGGAACGCTTCCAGAACCTGGTGTCTGACTATGCTTCTCATTTGCAGCAAGTCATATCCGCAAAAGGATGATCTACTAAGTACTGAAGATGCTTGCCATGAAGGGGTTGAATAATTTTGAGACTGAAGAAGTCATTATACGTTGCATTTTGTGTTGAATTTGGGGAAAGTACTTAAAGCATTCATTGTGTTGAGCTCTCTTAATTGCTTTTGTTTGATTTGTTTATTGCAAAAGGCTGAAAGTCTGTAAATATTGACCATAAACAATTTTTCAATGGGGGTTGAATCATTATTACAACAGTATACCCCAAAACAGATTCATTAAGTTAGTTATTTTGGTGCTTAGAGTGTTACTTTAATACTGGGTTAAGGTTAGTGTAAACATAGGGGTTGTAGGGTGGGTTTGGTATAGGGTTAGTGTAAGCATAGGGGTTGTAGGGTGGGTTTGGTATTATTATTATTATTATTGCAATTTATATAGCGCCAACAGATTCCGTAGCGCTTTACGTGTAAGCATAGGGGTTGTAGGGTGGGTTTGGTATAGGGTTAGTGTAAACATAGGGTTGTGGGGTGGGTGGGTTTGGTATAGGGTTAGTGTAAGCATAGGGGTTGTAGGGTAGGTTTGGTATAGGGTTAGTGTAAGCATAGGGGTTGTAGGGTAGGTTTGGTATAGGGTTAGTGTAAGCATAGGGGTTGTAGGGTAGGTTTGGTATAGGGTTAGTGTAAGCATAGGGGTTGTAGGTTTGGTATAGGGTTAGTGTAAGCATAGGGGTTGTAGGGTGGGTTTGGTATAGGGTTAGTGTGAGCATAGGGTTGTAGGGTGGGTTTGGTATAGGGTTAGTGTAAGCATATAGGTTGTAGGGTGGGTTTGGTATAGGGTTAGTGTAAGCATAGGGTTGTAGGGTGGGTTTGGTATAGGGTTAGTGTAAGCATAGAGGTTGTAGGGTGGGTTTGGTATAGGGTTAGTGTGAGCATAGGGGTTGTAGGGTAGGTTTGGTATAGGGTGGGTTAGTGTAAGCATAGGGGTTGTAGGGTGGGTTTGGTATAGGGTTAGTGTGAGCATAGGGGTTGTAGGGTGGGTTTGGTATAGGGTTAGTGTAAGCATAGGGTTGTAGGGTGGGTTTGGTATAGGGTTAGTGTAAGCATAGGGGTTGTAGGGTAGGTTTGGTATAGGGTTAGTGTAAGCATAGGGGTTGTAGGTTTGGTATAGGGTTAGTGTAAGCATAGGGGTTGTAGGGTGGGTTTGGTATAGGGTTAGTGTGAGCATAGGGTTGTAGGGTGGGTTTGGTATAGGGTTAGTGTAAGCATATGGGTTGTAGGGTGGGTTTGGTATAGGGTTAGTGTAAGCATAGGGTTGTAGGGTGGGTTTGGTATAGGGTTAGTGTAAGCATAGAGGTTGTAGGGTGGGTTTGGTATAGGGTTAGTGTGAGCATAGGGGTTGTAGGGTAAGTTTGGTATAGGGTGGGTTAGTGTAAGCATAGGGGTTGTAGGATGGGTTTGGTATAGGGTTAGTGTGAGCATAGGGGTTGTAGGGTGGGTTTAGTATAGGGTTAGTGTGAGCATAGGGGTTGTAGGGTGGGTTTGGTATAGGGTTAGTGTGAGCATAGGGGTTGTAGGGTGGGTTTGGTATAGGGTTAGTGTAAGCATAGGGGTGTAGGGTGGGTTTGGTATAGGGTTAGTGTAAGCATAGGGGTTGTAGGGTGGGTTTGGTATAGGGTTAGTGTAAGCATAGGGGTTGTAGGGTGGGTTTGGTATAGGGTTAGTGTAAGCATAGGGGTTGTAGGGTGGGTTTGGTATAGGGTTAGTGTGAGCATAGGGGTGTAGGGTGGGTTTGGTATAGGGTTAGTGTGAGCATAGGGGTTGTAGGGTGGGTTTGGTATAGGGTTAGTGTAAGTATAGGGGTTGTAGGGTGGGTTTGGTATAGGGTTAGTGTAAGCATAGGGGTTTTAGGGTGGGTTTGGTATAGGGTTAGTGTGAGCATAGGGGTGTAGGGTGGGTTTGGTATAGGGTTAGTGTGAGCATAGGGGTTGTAGGGTGGGTTTGGTATAGGGTTAGTGTAAGTATAGGGGTTGTAGGGTGGGTTTGGTATAGGGTTAGTGTAAGCATAGGGGTTGTAGGGTGGGTTTGGTATAGGGTTAGTGTAAGCATAGGGGTTGTAGGGTGGGTTTGGTATAGGGTTAGTGTAAGCATAGGGGTTGTAGGGTGGGTTTGGTATAGGGTTAGTGTAAGCATAGGGGTTGTAGGGTGGGTTTGGTATAGGGTTAGTGTAAGCATAGGGGTTGTAGGGTGGGTTTGGTATAGGGTTAGTGTAAGCATAGGGGTTGTAGGGTGGGTTTGGTATAGGGTTAGTGTAAGCATAGGGGTTGTAAGGGTAGGTTTGGTATAGGGTTAGTGTAAGCATAGGGGTTGTAGGGTGGGTTTGGTATAGGGTTAGTGTGAGCATAGGGTTGTAGGGTGGGTTTGGTATAGGGTTAGTGTGAGCATAGGGGTTGTAGGGTGGGTTTGGTATAGGGTTAGTGTGAGCATAGGGTTTTAGGGTGGGTTTGGTATAGGGTTAGTGTGAGCATAGGGTTGTAGGGTGGGTTTGGTATAGGGTTAGTGTAAGCATAGGGGTTGTAGGGTGGGTTTGGTATAGGGTTAGTGTGAGCATAGGGTTGTAGGGTGGGTTTGGTATAGGGTTAGTGTAAGCATAGGGGTTGTAGGGTGGGTTTGGTATAGGGTTAGTGTAAGCATAGGGTTGTAGGGTGGGTTTGGTATAAGGTTAGTGTGAGCATAGGGGTTGTAGGGTGGGTTTGGTATAGGGTTAGTGTAAGCATAGGGGTTGTAGGGTGGGTTTGGTATAGGGTTAGTGTAAGCATAGGGTTGTAGGGTGGGTTTGGTATAAGGTTAGTGTGAGCATAGGGGTTGTAGGGTGGGTTTGGTATAGGGTTAGTGTAAGCATAGGGGTTGTAGGGTGGGTTTGGTATAGGGTTAGTGTAAGCATAGGGGTTGTAGGGTGGGTTTGGTATCGGGTTAGTGTGAGCATAGTGGTGTAGGGTGGGTTTGGTATAGGGTTAGTGTGAGCATAGGGTTGTAGGGTGGGTTTGGTATAGGGTTAGTGTGAGCATAGGGGTTGTAGGGTGGGTTTGGTATAGGGTTAGTGTGAGCATAGGGGTTGTAGGGTGGGTTTGGTATAGGGTTAGTGTGAGCATAGGGGTTGTAGGGTGGGTTTGGTATAGGGTTAGTGTAAGCATAGGGTTGTAGGGTGGGTTTGCTATAGGGTTAGTGTGAGCATAGGGGTTGTAGGGTGGGTTTGGTATAGGGTTGTAGGGTAGGTTTGGTATAGGGTTAGTGTGAGCATAGGGTTGTAGGGTGGGTTTGGTATAGGGTTAGTGTGCGCATAGGGGTTGTAGGGTGGGTTTGGTATAGGGTTAGTGTAAGCATATGGGTTGTAGGGTGGGTTTGGTATAGAGTTAGTGTGAGCATAGGGTTGTAGGGTGGGTTTGGTAAAGGGTTAGTGTAAGCATAGGGGTTGTAGGGTGGGTTTGGTATAGGGTTAGTGTGAGCATAGGGTTGTAGGGTGGGTTTGGTATAGGGTTAGTGTAAGCATAGGGGTTGTAGGGTGGGTTTGGTATAGGGTTAGTGTAAGCATAGGGGTTGTAGGGTGGGTTTGGTATAGGGTTAGTATGAGCATAGGGTTGTAGGGTGGGTTTGGTATAGGGTTAGTGTAAGCATAGGGGTTGTAGGGTGGGTTTGGTATAGGGTTAGTGTGAGCATAGGGGTTGTAGGGTGGGTTTGGTATAGGGTTAGTGTAAGCATAGGGGTTGTAGGGTGGGTTTGGTATAGGGTTAGTGTGAGTATAGGGTTGTAGGGTGGGTTTGGTATAGGGTTAGTGTAAGCATAGGGGTTATAGGGTTAGTGTAAGCATAGGGGTTGTAGGTTTGGTATATGGTTAGTGTGAGCATAGGGGTTGTAGGGTGGGTTTGGTATAGGGTTAGTGTGAGCATAGGGTTGTAGGGTGGGTTTGGTATAGGGGTGTAGGGTAGGTTTGGTATAGGGTTAGTGTAAGCATAGGGGTGTAGGGTAGGTTTGGTATAGGGTTAGTGTGAGCATAGGGGTTGTAGGGTGGGTTTGGTATAGGGTTAGTGTGAGCATAGGGTTGTAGGGTGGGTTTGGTATAGGGTTAGTGTGAGCATAGGGTTGTAGGGTGGGTTTGGTATAGGGTTAGTGTAAGCATAGGGGTTGTAGGGTGGGTTTGGTATAGGGTTAGTGTGAGCATAGGGGTTGTAGGGTGGGTTTGGTATAGGGTTAGTGTGAGCATAGGGGTGTAGGGTGGGTTTGGTATAGGGTTAGTGTGAGCATAGGGTTGTAGGGTGGGTTTGGTATAGGGTTAGTGTGAGCATAGGGGTTGTAGGGTGGGTTTGGTATAGGGTTAGTGTGAGCATAGGGGTTGTAGGGTGGGTTTGGTATAGGGTTAGTGTAAGCATAGGGGTTGTAGGGTGGGTTTGGTATAGGGTTAGTGTAAGCATAGGGGTTGTAGGGTGGGTTTGGTATAGGGTTAGTGTGAGCATAGGGGTTGTAGGGTGGGTTTGGTATAGGGTTAGTGTGAGCATAGGGGTTGTAGGGTGGGTTTGGTATAGGGTTAGTGTAAGCATAGGGTTGTAGGGTGGGTTTGGTATAGGGTTAGTGTAAGCATAGGGGTTGTAGGGTGGGTTTGGTATAGGGTTAGTGTGAGCATAGGGGTTGTAGGGTGGGTTTGGTATAGGGTTAGTGTGAGCATAGGGGTTGTAGGGTGGGTTTGGTATAGGGTTAGTGTAAGCATAGGGGTTGTAGGGTGGGTTTGGTATAGGGTTAGTGTAAGCATATGGGTTGTAGGGTGGGTTTGGTATAGGGTTAGTGTAAGCATAGGGTTGTAGGGTGGGTTTGGTATAGGGTTAGTGTAAGCATAGGGTTGTAGGGTGGGTTTGGTATAGGGTTAGTGTAAGCATAGGGTTGTAGGGTGGGTTTGGTATAGGGTTAGTGTGAGCATAGGGGTTGTAGGGTGGGTTTGGTATAGGGTTAGTGTAAGCATAGGGGTGTAGTGTGGGTTTGGTATAGGGTTAGTGTGAGCATAGGGGTTGTAGGGTGGGTTTGGTATAGGGTTAGTGTAAGCATAGGGGTTGTAGGGTGGGTTTGGTATAGGGTTAGTGTAAGCATAGGGGTGTAGGGTGGGTTTGGTATAGGGTTAGTGTGAGCATAGGGGTTGTAGGGTGGGTTTGGTATAGGGTTAGTGTAAGCATAGGGGTTGTAGGGTGGGTTTGGTATAGGGTTAGTGTAAGCATAGGGGTGTAGGGTGGGTTTGGTATAGGGTTAGTGTGAGCATAGGGGTTGTAGGTGGGTTTGGTATAGGGTTAGTGTAAGCATAGGGGTTGTAGGGTGGGTTTGGTATAGGGTTAGTGTGAGCATAGGGTTGTAGGGTGGGTTTGGTATAGGGTTAGTGTGAGCATAGGGGTTGTAGGGTGGGTTTGGTATAGGGTTAGTGTAAGCATAGGGGTTGTAGGGTGGGTTTGGTATAGGGTTAGTGTAAGCATAGGGGTGTAGGGTGGGTTTGGTATAGGGTTAGTGTGAGCATAGGGGTTGTAGGGTGGGTTTGGTATAGGGTTAGTGTGAGCATAGGGGTTGTAGGGTGGGTTTGGTATAGGGTTAGTGTAAGCATAGGGTTGTAGGGTAGGTTTGGTATAGGGTTAGTGTGAGCATAGGGGTTGTAGGGTGGGTTTGGTATAGGGTTAGTGTAAGCATAGGGTTGTAGGGTAGGTTTGGTATAGGGTTAGTGTGAGCATAGGGTTGTAGGGTGGGTTTGGTATAGGGTTAGTGTGAGCATAGGGGTTGTAGGGTGGGTTTGGTATAGGGTTAGTGTGAGCATAGGGGTTGTAGGGTGGGTTTGGTATAGGGTTAGTGTGAGCATAGGGTTGTAGGGTGGGTTTGGTATAGGGTTAGTGTAAGCATAGGGGTTGTAGGGTGGGTGTGGTATAGGGTTAGTGTAAGCATAGGGGTGTAGGGTGGGTTTGGTATAGGGTTAGTGTGAGCATAGGGGTTGTAGGGTGGGTTTGGTATAGGGTTAGTGTGAGCATAGGGGTTGTAGGGTGGGTTTGGTATAGGGTTAGTGTGAGCATAGGGGTTGTAGGGTGGGTTTGGTATAGGGTTAGTGTAAGCATAAGGGTTGTAGGGTGGGTTTGGTATAGGGTTAGTGTGAGCATAGGGGTTGTAGGGTGGGTTTGGTATAGGGTTAGTGTGAGCATAGGGGTTGTAGGGTGGGTTTGGTATAGGGTTAGTGTAAGCATATGGGTTGTAGGGTGGGTTTGGTATAGGGTTAGTGTGAGCATAGGGGTTGTAGGGTGGGTTTGGTATAGGGTTAGTGTGAGCATAGGGGTTGTAGGGTGGGTTTGGTATAGGGTTAGTGTAAGCATAGGGGTTGTAGGGTGGGTTTGGTATAGGGTTAGTGTGAGCATAGGGGTTGTAGGGTGGGTTTGGTATAGGGTTAGTGTGAGCATAGGGGTTGTAGGGTGGGTTTGGTATAGGGTTAGTGTGAGCATAGGGGTTGTAGGGTGGGTTTGGTATAGGGTTAGTGTAAGCATAGGGTTGTAGGGTAGGTTTGGTATAGGGTTAGTGTGAGCATAGGGGTTGTAGGGTGGGTTTGGTATAGGGTTAGTGTAAGCATAGGGTTGTAGGGTAGGTTTGGTATAGGGTTAGTGTGAGCATAGGGTTGTAGGGTGGGTTTGGTATAGGGTTAGTGTGAGCATAGGGGTTGTAGGGTGGGTTTGGTATAGGGTTAGTGTGAGCATAGGGGTTGTAGGGTGGGTTTGGTATAGGGTTAGTGTGAGCATAGGGTTGTAGGGTGGGTTTGGTATAGGGTTAGTGTAAGCATAGGGGTTGTAGGGTGGGTGTGGTATAGGGTTAGTGTAAGCATAGGGGTGTAGGGTGGGTTTGGTATAGGGTTAGTGTGAGCATAGGGGTTGTAGGGTGGGTTTGGTATAGGGTTAGTGTGAGCATAGGGGTTGTAGGGTGGGTTTGGTATAGGGTTAGTGTGAGCATAGGGGTTGTAGGGTGGGTTTGGTATAGGGTTAGTGTAAGCATAAGGGTTGTAGGGTGGGTTTGGTATAGGGTTAGTGTGAGCATAGGGGTTGTAGGGTGGGTTTGGTATAGGGTTAGTGTGAGCATAGGGGTTGTAGGGTGGGTTTGGTATAGGGTTAGTGTAAGCATATGGGTTGTAGGGTGGGTTTGGTATAGGGTTAGTGTGAGCATAGGGGTTGTAGGGTGGGTTTGGTATAGGGTTAGTGTGAGCATAGGGGTTGTAGGGTGGGTTTGGTATAGGGTTAGTGTAAGCATAGGGGTTGTAGGGTGGGTTTGGTATAGGGTTAGTGTGAGCATAGGGGTTGTAGGGTGGGTTTGGTATAGGGTTAGTGTGAGCATAGGGGTGTAGGGTGGGTTGTGTATAGGGTTAGTGTGAGCATAGGGGTTGTAGGGTGGGTTTGGTATAGGGTTAGTGTAAGCATAGGGTTGTAGGGTGGGTTTGGTATAGGGTTAGTGTAAGCATAGGGGTTGTAGGGTGGGTTTGGTATAGGGTTAGTGTGAGCATAGGGGTTGTAGGGTGGGTTTGGTATAGGGTTAGTGTGAGCCTAGGGTTGTAGGGTGGGTTTGGTATAGGGTTAGTGCCTAGGGTTGTAGGGTGGGTTTTGGTATAGGGTTAGAGCCTAGGGTTGTAGGGTGGGTTTGGTATAGGGTTAGTGTAAGCATAGGGGTTGTAGGGTGGGTTTGGTATAGGGTTAGTGTGAGCATAGGGGTTGTAGGGTGGGTTTGGTATAGGGTTAGTGTAAGCATAGGGGTTGTAGGGTGGGTAGGGTGGGTTTTGGTATAGGGTTAGTGTGAGCATAGGGGTTGTAGGGTGGGTTTGGTATAGGGTTAGTGTGAGCATAGGGGTTGTAGGGTGGGTTTGGTATAGGGTTAGTGTGAGCATAGGGTTGTAGGGTGGGTTTGGTATAGGGTTAGTGTAAGCATAGGGGTGTAGGGTGGGTTTGGTATAGGGTTAGTGTAAGCATAGGGGTTGTAGGGTGGGTTTGGTATAGGGTTAGTGTGAGCATAGGGGTTGTAGGGTGGGTTTGGTATAGGGTTAGTGTAAGCATAGGGGTTGTAGGGTGGGTTTGGTATAGGGTTAGTGTGAGCATAGGGGTTGTAGGGTGGGTTTGGTATAGGGTTAGTGTGAGCATAGGGGTTGTAGGGTGGGTTTGGTATAGGGTTAGTGTGAGCATAGGGTTGTAGGGTGGGTTTGGTATAGGGTTAGTGTAAGCATAGGGGTGTAGGGTGGGTTTGGTATAGGGTTAGTGTAAGCATAGGGGTTGTAGGGTGGGTTTGGTATAGGGTTAGTGTGAGCATAGGGGTTGTAGGGTGGGTTTGGTATAGGGTTAGTGTAAGCATAGGGGTTGTAGGGTGGGTTTGGTATAGGGTTAGTGTAAGCATAGGGGTTGTAGGGTGGGTTTGGTATAGGGTTAGTGTGAGCATAGGGTTGTAGGGTGGGTTTGGTATAGGGTTAGTGTAAGCATAGGGGTTGTAGGGTGGGTTTGGTATAGGGTTAGTGTGAGCATAGGGGTTGTAGGGTGGGTTTGGTATAGGGTTAGTGTAAGCATAGGGGTGTAGGGTGGGTTTGGTATAGGGTTAGTGTAAGCATAGGGGTTGTAGGGTGGGTTTGGTATAGGGTTAGTGTGAGCATAGGGGTTGTAGGGTGGGTTTGGTATAGGGTTAGTGTGAGCATAGGGGTTGTAGGGTGGGTTTGGTATAGGGTTAGTGTAAGCATAGGGTTGTAGGGTGGGTTTGGTATAGGGTTAGTGTAAGCATAGGGGTTGTAGGGTGGGTTTGGTATAGGGTTAGTGTGAGCATAGGGGTTGTAGGGTGGGTTTGGTATAGGGTTAGTGTAAGCATAGGGGTGTAGGGTGGGTTTGGTATAGGGTTAGTGTAAGCATAGGGGTTGTAGGGTGGGTTTGGTATAGGGTTAGTGTGAGCATAGGGGTTGTAGGGTGGGTTTGGTATAGGGTTAGTGTAAGCATAGGGGTTGTAGGGTGGGTTTGGTATAGGGTTAGTGTGAGCATAGGGGTTGTAGGGTGGGTTTGGTATAGGGTTAGTGTAAGCATAGGGGTTGTAGGGTGGGTTTGGTATAGGGTTAGTGTAAGCATAGGGTTGTAGGGTAGGTTTGGTATAGGGTTGTATGGTATAGGGTTAGTGTGAGCATAGGGGTTGTAGGGTGGGTTTGGTATAGGGTTAGTGTGAGCATAGGGGTTGTAGGGTGGGTTTGGTATAGGGTTAGTGTAAGCATAGGGTTGTAGGGTAGGTTTGGTATAGGGTTAGTGTGAGCATAGGGGTTGTAGGGTGGGTTTGGTATAGGGTTAGTGTGAGCATAGGGTTGTAGGGTGGGTTTGGTATAGGGTTAGTGTGAGCATAGGGGTTGTAGGGTGGGTTTGGTATAGGGTTAGTGTGAGCATAGGGGTTGTAGGGTGGGTTTGGTATAGGGTTAGTGTAAGCATAGGGGTTGTAGGGTGGGTTTGGTATAGGGTTAGTGTAAGCATAGGGGTTGTAGGGTGGGTTTGGTATAGGGTTAGTGTAAGCATAGGGGTTGTAGGGTGGGTTTGGTATAGGGTTAGTGTAAGCATAGGGGTGTAGGGTGGGTTTGGTATAGGGTTAGTGTGAGCATAGGGGTTGTAGGGTAGGTTTGGTATAGGGTTAGTGTGAGCATAGGGTTGTAGGGTGGGTTTGGTATAGGGTTAGTGTGAGCATAGGGGTGTAGGGTGGGTTTGGTATAGGGTTAGTGTAAGCATAGGGGTTGTAGGGTGGGTTTGGTATAGGGTTAGTGTAAGCATAGGGGTTGTAGGGTGGGTTTGGTATAGGGTTAGTGTGAGCATAGGGGTGTAGGGTGGGTTTGGTATAGGGTTAGTGTGAGCATAGGGTTGTAGGGTGGGTTTGGTATAGGGTTAGTGTGAGCATAGGGGTTGTAGGGTGGGTTTGGTATAGGGTTAGTGTAAGCATAGGGGTTGTAGGGTGGGTTTGGTATAGGGTTAGTGTGAGCATAGGGGTTGTAGGGTGGGTTTGGTATAGGGTTAGTGTGAGCATAGGGTTGTAGGGTGGGTTTGGTATAGGGTTAGTGTTGACTACCAGTAATATTTTTAGTATCTAGATATATGAGCCATTTAATAATCAGGACTAATACATTAATTTATTTTGAATTCTTTTCTTTTGTTGCAGTTGATGAGTAAAAATTATTAGGAGCAAAATTGTGAAAATATTTTTTTCCTTTTTCCCCCATTTTTTACTTTTTATTAATTCTTAGTTGTGCGATTGATATACATATAGGATTAAACTAAAAACGTATTCTGTTTAGGGGCCCTTAACATATAGTTCAGAGGGTGGACAGTTACCTCTGTCCAAAAGGGTTAAAGTTTTTTTCTCCTAAAAGATTGCAAGCTCCATAAGAACGAGCCAGAACGACGTCCTCTGTTGCCCAGACATGCTTCAAGGGTAGTAGGACGTAATGGATGCCTCTGTTCATGTGGCTTATGGAGGGTCTTAAAAGACAACCTCCTCCCCAGATTATGGTCCGTGACCCAGGGACCATCCTCGCTAGTCCGGGACTATCCAGTTACACATGGGGACCTGTGAATCAAATCAGAGAATATTTGAGTTGTGCATTGCTGGGACTGGTGAGGGGATTATCTGGGGATATTCAGTGTTTGGAAGTGGAACATTCGGGGTGTGAAATCTTAGCTCAATCTGTACGAGGAGGAGCCAAGACTTTGTTACTTGTGGAAGACAGTTTGATGGCACCCAGAATCACAATATGATTTGATTTGTGAGTTTGATGTTACTATACACGTTGACCAGTTATCTGTTAGGAGGAAAGCTGTCCTTATTCGGTCAGACACGATGTTTGTGGGAGCTTTGTTTCCGCACGGTTTGAACAGCTGGGAGGAATGGTACGTTCGAGCTCCCCTGTGTAAAATGACAGAATGTGTGAATATATTTCTTCCATGCCTTCTCTCCCCTCCCTCACTGTTTGACACCGGCACCGGGTTCTCCAATACTGATTTCCAAGAACTGATTGTATCTCTCTTTCTTTTCACAGTCAGCCTATCAGGCGTCCCCTCAGCAGACCCCCCGCCTGCCCTTCATGCAGCATGGACAGAACCAGCGCTTTTATCACAAATAACTGCACCCTGGGCTGCGACACACGTGGACCATCGAGTAACAGGAGTCTGAATTATTGTAAAGGTTTCTCTCTGCATATCCTTCCTTCCACATTTGCTTAATAAAGTCATTGTGATGAATTGTAGTTAAGGGAGTGTATTCCATTTCTTGTACAAAGTAGCACCAACATGTTGCAGATTGTGTGTAACTAGGTGTAATGTGTATTCCTGGCTAATCCAGCTCAGTTTTACTATAGGGTGGCTTCTGCCCACTTGGTGGGTTAGGACAGGGAATTACATTCGAAATAACCGCCTACAAGGGAGTTACCCCAGTCTTTTTCCTGTCCTACTGGATGTGGATGGTTTCTCGGTTTTAAGGTTTACGGATTTATATTATGTTCAGCCTCTCTTTACCTGACGACCCAGTACACACAGCCATGTTAAAAGTGCCTCCTGGGTTGTAGTCAGCAGGTATTCACATTTTGTCATGTCTCAGGTAAGTACATCAGTAGTCTCAGCACCACCAACGTGAACACCTGGTGCCCACTGTATTAATAAATCCCTTTTAAAAGAAGCAGTGACAATAAATACATTGATTTGCTATTCAGTATGTGCAATCTTTCATGTAAAGCTAGGATAACCCCAGATGGTGATTGCTCTATTGGTGTTTGTGGGGGGGAGAGAAGTTTGTTTGTTTGTAGTCACCTGAGCCTGTCCCTCGTGGGCAAGCCATCTTCCTTCTCAAAGTTTTATTTAGTTCCTGGCACCTGTCTCCCCTCAGCTGGCAGCAGTGAAACATAACACCTCCTTGTTTTATGAGCTTTTCTTAAGATTTTCTCTACATGAAATTTAAGGGGGGGAGGGATGACAGAGGGGGTCATCTTAATGCACCTGTACCCATCAACACTGCATTAATTATAACTCAAAAACTAGCGCAAACCAGAGGAGCCTCCAAATGTATTTATAAAATATTTTACCAGAATGGATACCCTGAGATTTCTCTCGTTTTCAAGTATTACCCTTTATTAAATGGAAAAGCGCAAAATGAGTGTCCCGAACACAGCACTGATAATAAAGTAATTCCAAGGCTATCCCAAAGATCTGAGGGTTCACACTGCAAACTCAAATCCCTGGTATCCTTTCCTGTCTTTTAACCTTGTAATCCTGTAGCCAAGCCACCGATACCTACGCATTTCCTGTGATGGTGTCTGTAGCCGAGCTCCGATACCCTGACTAGGTATCTCAGCTTTTTCTTCCTCGAAGCTGTTAGAAGCGCTGTAGTGATTTTAGCCCATTTCCCCAAGGCAACTAAACGACACATAGTTCTGGGAGTCAACTAAATTTTATTGTGCCACACTCAGCTTTTTATGCACAAGCCCCCAGTATGGGGTATTCTCTATAGAGAAATGGGACAAGTTCCTGCCAGGCGCAGGAGCAAAGCAAGAGAGTAAGTAACGAAAAAAAATGTATTAATTAAATATTTTACCAGGAAAGATACATTGCGATTTCTCTCATTTTCAAGTATGTCCTGGGTCCACAAATCATTGCATTGTTACATTAGGGTACAATAAAATACAAAAACAATATCAATACACAATATATACAAAACATAACATAGAACAGGTAGGAAATATATAATCTACCATGACAGGTGCATTCTGTTTGAGGTATGTAGAGAGGGATCTCTTAAGGCTTGGGGAAGATTTGAAAGTGTGCGGGAGGTCGTTCCACAATTGCAGCGCTCTGTAGGAGAAGGAGGATCGGGCTGCTTTCTTTTTCTGTTGAGGTAGACTAAGTAAAGTGCTGGTACTGGATCGGAGGTTACAGGAGGTGGGAACACCTGGGGAAAGCGTTGGGTTCAGGTAGGGTGGGAGTTTCCCCAAAAAGCTCTTAAACACAAGGCTGGAAAGATGAAGGGTGCGTCTGGATTCCAGCGACAGCCAGTTTAGTTCTTTTAGCAAGTCACAATGGTGGGTCCTGTAATTACATTGTAGCACATATTGGCAGAACGAGTTATACAATGACACCAAAGCAAGCAAATAACTTGGGATCTGGTTAGTGTTTCCACTCACCAGGTCTCAAATTGGAGTGCAGCGCTCAATATATAGTATAAATAACTTACCCCAGTATTAATAACGTGAGGGGGTATAAATGAAAAACAAAAGAGAAAAAATACAGAATAATGGTGCAATATTGTCTGTATACAGTGTATTATATATTGATGTGAGTACAACATTACTCACATTATTTAGAGCCTTTTTAGTTATTAGGCTCTAAACTTCCAGGCTCCTGTGTCTTTAAGGTAGACAGCACAACCCTCTTTTTTTCTTAATATCTTATATCCGGATTTCAAATTAAAAAATAAAAATATTTATGGGCGTTGGTATAAATAAAACTACAAGCAAATATATTTATAACACATCCATTTTATTTATGCAAAATAGCTTTTTATTAAATCTTACCATCCATGGATGAATATATGTCTTTTATACATATCAAATATATAGCTCGTTTAAATGATATCAAATAAACAACTATCTAGGCATTGGAATATGCAAATATATTCATATAACATTTGTTTCATTTATTACCTATGGATAAATATATGCCCTTTATATATACTGAACACATAGCTCGTTTATATTAAATTAACCACTATCGAAAACCGTAAAGAAAATAACACGCTTTTTCTTCTAATATGTGTTTTATTTGGAGGCAATATCATACAGAGACTTTAATTTGCGGGAAGGACTTCCCTTTTTTCACCGCAAAACGGACTAACCCGGAACTTACAAAGGAGACCCAGAGCATTATGGGACTTGAAGTTCATCGAAACAGGAAATGACGCCACGTCACCAAGACGCCGGAAAAGAAGAGAGCCGATTGGATAGTTGACGAATAGGCGGGCTTTTCGATCGCACAAAAACCGGAACCGGCAGAATACAATCCACGGCCAACTGAGGAAGCTGTTCACCGCGAAACGCGTCTTGGCGGAGGAGAATAGATATACTACTGCACTTTATTTTAAATCAACTATTTTTTATTTTCTAGCACTGTGTTATTATATATATGTTAAATTACAGCTAATAATACATTTCTTAACATTTACTTCTGTATCCTGCACTTTGTTCCGGTAAGGGGAGGTGTCACCCCAATTTGACACTAGGCCTACAAACTTAGAGCCGAGGACTAATAGGCTCTAAACAAGGTGAGCACATTTGCCTATATTTGGACATCATTTAAAGGGATTTTCTGTTGAAATACTACACCCAGAATTCCGTTTTTCTCTCTCTCTTCTCTGTACCTACATGGTGGTGAGATAAATAGGAAAAAGAATCCAAAGAAAAAAAGAGGGTTGTGCTGTCTACCTTAAAGACACAGGAGCCTGGAAGTTTAGAGCGTAATAACTAAAAAGGCTCTAAATAATGTGAGTAATTTTGTACTCGCATCAAACACAATATACTTTGTACATAAAATATTGCACCATTATTCTGTATTTTTCTCTTTTGTTTTTCATATATACCCCCTCAAGTTATTAATACTGGGGTAAGTTATTTATACTATATATTAAGCGCTGCACTCCAATTTGAGACCTGGTGAGTGGAAACACTAACCGGATCCCAAGTTATTTGTTTGCTTTGGTGTTATTTTTTTATTTATTTTTTTATTTTTGCCGTGCAGGTGGGTACAAGGAATCAACAGACGCCACAACAGCGTAGTGCAAGATATACATTGGTTAAACAGTGGCATGAGAGTCTGCACATTTTTATATTTGTAGCAAGCTTGGTTAAACAGTTGTATCGTTAGCGTGAAGTAATTTAAAATACAGCAAGATAATTGATGCTTAACTTGTTTAGATCGGCATTTGTGCTAGGCATATATGTGAGATACAAAACAGTAAGCTTATATTTGCCGTTAAAACAGGAGCTAAGGACAAAATCAAGAACAGATTACTATAAGCTTAATTATGTTTGACCACCTGGGGGCAGCGCTTTGGTGTTATTTTATGGTGGGATATTGGGAATACCCACAGAGCGTTCACAGCAGCTAAAATTACTGAAACTAAAAAATCTCTTACTGAGCGCCATACATTTCCACACCTTTTTGTTGTTTGTGGCGAAGCCAGCTTCGCCACTGTGAACTGGAGAAGCCTGGTTGCTAGCCTCCTGCCCTGCGACTATGGCCCCTGGACATATTGCACTGTAAAAACTATATTTGGGCATGTAATAGTTTATATTACTGCTACTGGGCCTTTAAGGGCCATCCGTGGACCTATTGGGACTTTTGGGATACTGTACCTTTAAGACTGTAGAGCATATTACAGTAATACTGCCTTTAGTCCTTTAATATCATGTATGCATTTATGTGTTCAGTTAACCTGGGTTATATGTACGCAGCATTCAGCTGATTGTTCAGTAGAATCACTCCATTCATTATATTGAGTGAAACTACCGAACAACCAGACCACCCAGGAATGAGTGTGCCTCCAATTACAGTTTGCAACAATGTTGCAAACGGGTAATTGGCACTCAGTGTAATGTATCCTTTGTCCTCTGGGTGGCCGCCATTCGGGAAACGAACACGTGGCGGCGGCCATCTTAAACTCCCGAACAGCGGTGTTTTGCCGTCGAGTGTCTGGAACTAAAATCGGACACTTGACTAGGCAAACACCGCTGAGACCTCCATACTTCCAGAAATTCGTATAGAAACTACCGAATGACCCGCCGTTCGGTAGAAAGAACCCCACAAACAAGGGAATTCATTCAAACCCTCTCCAGGCTCTATAGCACAGGCAATTCGTCTGTTTTCATTCCCTTGTTTGTGACCGACCGCAGGGCCAAAATGCATGGAACTGTTTTCGGATACTTTACCCATGCGGTCGGTCAAATCTTTGGAACCCCATATCTCCCGAACCGTTTATCCGAATGAACTGATTTTTGGATATGTTGTCCCCCTGAATAAGGGCTATCCAGGATGCTGGATTTAAAGGTGTACCCCCTGTTTTTGGGGTACATCCAGAACTGGGTTAAAATGTGTACTGTATAATTGGGTTTACTGTTATCGGAGGGGAGGGGATGTGTGGGCTGAACCATGTATGTGATTGGTTATTTTATGCCTCCCCTGGGTGTGGCCTGTAAGTGTACAAGTGTAATAAAAGCCAGGCTGGATGAGCCAGTCCGTAGTTCCTGCTTAACCCTCAAAGCGATGTGTCGTCTCGTTCTTTGGGGGAATTGGATTGTATGCTGACTGCCAGGAGTGTAAGCTGATGTCTGCCTTTCTTGTTCAGCTGTTCCAGTGTTCGTGTGGTTCCAGTCGGGAGAGTGGTGTGTGCAATAGCTGCCTGTGCATCTGGAAAGGGGGATATCGTCTAAACTGGGTTTTATCCTCTTGTAAGTGAAACGGTCTGTTACATTGTTTATAGAGTTATACAATGAGTTTATTAATGTGGGATTGCGGTGCAGATGCATATACTACATCCCCATAATCAATGATTGGCATCAGCATTTGCTGTACAATCTTCTCCTTTACTGTAGGGCTTAGGCAGGATTTGTTTCTGTACAGGGCACCTAGTTTTGGATAAAGTTTAGATGCAAGTTTTTCTATGTGGAGACCAAAAGATAGATTGGGGTCTAACACCATACCCAAATATTTGAAAGAGTGGACTGCGGTCAGTGTGCCATTTGAATTTGTTTTGATGGATAGGAGGGAATTGTGTAATTTGTGTAATTTAGGTACTGTTCCAAAGATCATTGTGACAGTTTTGTCAGTGTTCAGGAACAGTTTGTTTTTTGCGATCCACTTTTCTACCTCTGTGAACTGGTCTGGGAGCACAGCCTCAAGCTGCGGTAGATCGGATTTGCTCGCATAGATTACTGTGTCATATGCGTACATGTGTACATTTGAGGATTTGCAGACATTAGGCAGATCATTTATAAATAATGAAAATAGTAGGGGGCCGAGAATGGAACCTTGGGGAACACCACACGTGACTGGGAGAGGGAGGGAGTCGCTGTTAGAAATGGACACATACTGCGAGCGTTCCGATACATACGATCGAAACCAGTTTAGCGAATGATCACCAATACCTGAGTTTTTGAGTTTGTGCAGTAGAATGTCGTGGTCTACTGTGTCAAAGGCCTTCGCAAAATCAAGGAAAATAGCTCCAGTTAGGGCTCCTTGTTCCATGCCAGTTTGGATGTCATTGCAAACTTTTAAGAGGGCAGTTGTAGTATGGACACATTTTTCTAAGATTTTTAACAATACTGGGAGCCGTGTGAGATTTAAAATGAACTGTAATACCGGCGCCGGCCAGTAGGAGAGAGACAGGGATAGGAAGCTGCATCTATCCCTGCTTCTCTCTGCTGATTGAAACCGCATGGGGAGCAACACATGAGGAATGGGGGGGGATGGAGGGGAGCAGCCTATAGATTAGGCAAGTGAGGGATGGGGGGGGGGCAGCCTATAGATTAGGCAAGTGAGGCATGGGGGGGGCAGCCTATAGATTAGGCAAGTGAGGCATGGGGGGGGCAGCCTATAGATTAGGCAAGTGAGGCATGGGGGGGGCAGCCTATAGATTAGGCAAGTGAGGCATGGGTGGGGCAGCCTATAGATGAGGCAAGTGAGGCATGGGGGGGCAGCCTATAGATTAGGCAAGTGAGGCATGGGGGGGCAGCCTATAGATGAGGCAAGTGAGGCATGGGGGGCAGCCTATAGATTAGGCAAGTGAGGCATAGGGGGGGGCAGCCTATAGATTAGGCAAGTGAGGCATAGGGGGGGCAGCCTAAATGAAGAGTCAGCAAGAAGCAGGAAGGGTCTGCAAGGAGCACGAAGGTAAAGTAGGAGAATGAGCAGAAAGGGGCTGGAAGAAGCAGAAAGGAATCAGAATGAGAAAGGAGCAGAAGGGCGCAAAATAAGCAGAAAGGAGCAGAAAGGTAAAGGAGCAGAAGGAGCCAAATATAGAAGACCGTGTCAGAAGAAAATGAAGACTGGAGCAGGAAGGACAAATGAAGTGAACCCTCCACTTTATTCTGGACACCACATCATAAGGCTTTGGTACCTGGGGCTGGCAGGGAAACTGTAACGGAATGCAGTAGTATAGTCCACGGTTTCCGTTGGTATCACAGGTAATCCACAGTCAGAGTTAGAAAGCAAGGCAATATCCCCAATCCTCCCAATAACCGGACGAAACACAGTTTGGGAGTCAACTGACTGGCTTTATTCACAGCTGGCATATTTATACAGTTCCCCATGCAAGGGGTTTCCATACAGTCATTTCAGGGGATTTCTCCCATCATGCAGTGTAATTCTCCCAACAGGCTTTGCTGCACGAGAAGGATACTCCCACTAAAATGGACGATTAAGTGGATTATCCCCTCGTGCAGCAGAACTGACAATCTACATTAAAATACGTTTTTTGAGTTTCATTCGGTAGATTAGCGTGACCGAACGTTCGGTAGATAGCTGGGGTCTGAGCGCATCTTTTGGGAGAATACCGCTCAGCTCCCAGCTGAATTGACCGAACGCCGCATGAAATACATTTAACCATCGAGTTCGGTTTAAAACTACCGAACACCGATGGGGAACGAAATGTGATGAGAGCGGAACTCCCGAATGCTCTGGAAGTCCAGCGGTGTTCGTATCATTAAGTAGCCGTTTTTAGTACCAGGCACTCGACGACCGAACACCGCTGGAGAGACAAAGGATCCAAGATGGCGACCGCCGCATGGTCGGTAGTCGAACGACGGCCACCTAGGAGAGCCTTTAATTACCGATTGCAACATTGTTGCAATCGGTTAATGAGCGCCACACGACTCTAAGCGTGTGGTCCACCTGGGGAGCCCGTATTCGTTTGGCGAACGGCCCGGATAGCCGCAATTCGTCAAACGAAGTGTTTGCATGCTGGTAGCTTAGGGCTGCCAGCATGCGAACGGCCATAGATAATACACACGTAATACAAAATATACAGTCCCCCCTTACAGCCTACGGACAACCTTGGTACAGGATAGTCCAGAAGTGGCTGGGTTTGCCACAATGCTCCCCCAGAACCAAGCCGGCATACACAGTCTGATCCCAACGGATCGGCTTGGGGATGTCCGGGGGAGTACTCACAGATCATTTTTCAAGTTCAGTTTGTCTAGATAACCCGTCGGCGTTACCGTTTTGTTTCCCTGGCCGGTAATGTATGGTGAAGTCGAAGGGCTGCAGCGCCAAACTCCAGCGCAACAGCCTGGCATTGTCCCCAGCCACACGGTTCAGCCACACCAACGGGTTGTGATCTGTGAGTAAGGAAAAAGGTTGTCCATACAAATACGGCTGTAGCTTTTTAAGGGCCCACACCACGGCCAGGCATTCTTTTTCAATGGCGGCGTAGCTCACTTCACGGGGCAACAACTTTCGGCTCAAGTAAGCTATCCGCCATCTGCTCCCACTTGGCTCAGCACTGCCCCCAATCCAAACATTGAAGCGTCTGTGTGGACAAGAAATCTTTTAGTTGGATCAGGAGCAGTAAGCACAGGAGCATTAGTTAACGCAGTTTTGAGTTGTTGGAATGCCTGTTCACACTCTGGGGCCCAGACAACCTGTCGGGGAAGGTTTTTTTCGGGTCAAGTCCGTCAGGGGTTTGGCCAGGGCGCTGTAGTTGGGTACGAACTTTCTATAATACCCTGCAGTCCCTAGGAAAGCTAATACCCGAGTTTTGGTCCTTGGGGTAGGCCACTTTGCCACGGCCTCAATCTTGGCTGGCTCGGGTTTTTGCTGCCCACACCCCACTCGGTGCCCCAAGTACTGCACTTCGGCCATCCCTATGTGGCACTTACTGGGCTTTAAGGTTAACCCTGCCTCCCCAATACGATCTAAAATAGCCCCTATAGGGGGCGGGGCCTGGACGCAGAGCCGAGCGGGCGCAGGTCAGAGCTGCTCCCGCTCCAAACGCCAAATCTGCTGGTTAAAAAGCCTCAAAACGACTCCAAATCTCATCAAATGGGCCACCAACGAAGAGCTGCTGACAAGGGCTACGCGTTGGTGCCAAATACCAGGCACCGACTGCAGAACACCCAGCAACGCAACCCGAGGCCTACAAGCATGGCCGGCGTGGAGGAGGCGGCCGCTCCCCCGCCGCCAGCGACGGCTTACAGAAAGAGACTGGGCCCACGTTCCCCCCCCTATGGACCGGCAGGGGTTATCCCGGTCCCAGCTGCCCATTACCTGCTGCCAAGCGACGACGGGGTAACCCGAAAACGACTGACACTCTGTGCAGCCGTGGACAAGATGGCGGACTCTGCACGGACCCCCACCACACCGGACCTACTGGAGCCGCTAGAGGTCCGCCTTGACAAGCTATTCACAGCCTTCTGGAAGAGGCTCGAGAGCAGACCACGAACCGCGAAACCGCCACCTGACCCACCTTGCCCTCCCCACTACGCACCAAGCTTGATCAGCCGGCAGGCTCATGAGACACACTCCGACGAGAGGCGGAGGAGACGGGTGAAGCCCAGGGCACGTGGGCCATGCAAGCAGAGGAACAGGGGCTGCCACCAAGCACCCACCCGCAGACCTGGGGGCACTACCTGCCTTCCCCTAAAAGGAATCCGCTGGGCTACAACGGGACCACCGAAGCGAGACACCGTGAAACAGGCACCGGAACAGAATGCTGGCAGGAGGAACGCCTTACCGCCGCATGGCAACTGGGTTCCTGCACGCAACACCGGCCTCTATGCAACACTGGCTGCTCTATCCACCGACTACCTCGTCTGCCCTCACTCCCAGCGCACATGTCCAGCCTCCAGGGAAGGGGTTGGGTGACCGAGACTGACTCTAGTCTCCAGCTGGCTAAGGACAGTGTCCCCCCCTCTGCGGGCATAGGCTGAGTAAACTGTCGACCACTCTATAACAAAGCATATCTGTATTTTGTTCTTTTTTGTTTCTTCACAAAGTTAGACATAAGCCTGCTATCCTAATACTGCGGTTATTGTATATGCTATACTGTATCCTAATTACCATCTTATACCCTATACTCTATGTTACAGTATACTACTTTCTATTATAATGAGTACTCCCTCGCAAGTTAGACATATTTTTGCCATTATGAAACCGCAGTTGTCACATTAACATGACCCAGTGGCACTTTTATTTTATTTTATTACTCTACCTATGTGTAACTGCCCATTAAGGGAAGCCTGGACCGTAATTACTTACTAAGCAAGTCTGTCTACAGCCTCACTTAGGTAATGTACAACTAGACCTAATCAACAGGGCTTTCTTGAACTCCACACTTAGTTCCACGAAGGTTTGGCAGACCTATCAGTAGAGGCAATATCGGTTAGACAAGCCACACTATTTACTTCAGCCACCATTACATGTTTAAGTATCCTGGGTAATATGGCGGTAATTGCTTGCGATTAAATGGCTACTACCCTACACGCAATCTAACTGAATGTTCCTATTATAAACTTGTTAATATATAAAAATGTGCTCATTATACTACTGCTCCTAATGTAATGCTTGAAAAATGCTCGAGGATTGCTGTTGGGGCACCACAAGCTTGTATGTCTTAATCACTATGCACACCAAAAATAAAGAATTAAAAAAAAAAAAAAATAGCCCCTATATGGCGTAGGTGTTCTTCCCAGGTCTGGCTAAATATGGCTATGTCATCTAAGTACGCACAGGCATACTCTTGAAAGCCGTCCAGTAGCCGATCTACCATCCGCTGAAAGGTAGCCGGAGCGTTTTTCATTCCGAATGGCATGACCCTGAACTGATACAGGCCAAACGGAGTGACAAACGCCGACTTGGGGATGGCCTCATCGGCTAGGGGAATTTGCCAGTATCCCTTACACAAATCAATGGTAGTGAGATACTGGCCCCGTGCCATCTTATCCAACAGCTCGTCTATTCGGGGCATCGGGTAGGCATCCGACACCGTTTTGTCGTTTAGCCTCCGGTAGTCGACACAGAACCGGGTCGTGCCGTCCTTTTTAGGTACCAGTACTACCGGCGATGCCCAGTGGCTATCTGAGGGTTCGATAACCCCTAGCTGTAACATCTCGTCTAACTCTGCCTTCATATGGGTCCTGATTGACTCGGGGACCCGATATGGGGCCTGGCGCATAGGTAGCTGTCCCGGGGTTTCGACTCGGTGAGTGGCCAGCGGAGTGTACCCAGGCAAATTGGAGAAGGTAGCCCCTTTAGCTACAATCAGCTCTTGTACCTGTGCACGCTCCTGAGGGCTTAGCCGCTCCCCCAGCTGAACCCCCCGGGAGGGCTCTATCGGCTCTTCTGGCTCTAATAGGTCAGGTAGGGGTAGATTCTCCTGATCCTCCGAGGCTGAGGCGCAGATCGCCGTCACATCCTCTATCCTCTCATGGTAGGGTTTGAGCATGTTCACATGGAGCATGCGTCTCTTCCCTACCCCTGAGCAGGGGCCAATCACTGGCCCCTGCATCTCTGCTCCACCACCTGGTATGGGCCTTGCCAGATGGCCTGCAGCTTGTCTGTGCGGACGGGTTTTAAAATCAAAACCTTCTGTCCCACCTGAAAGCTGCGGTCTCTGGCTCCCCTATCGTACCAGCGGCGCTGGCGTTGCTGGGCCGCCTGGAGGTTGGTGCGCACAGTCTGAGTCAGCGCCTCCAGACGGTCCCGGAACTCCAGTACGTATGATACAATAGGGGTTCCCTCGGTGCTACTCTCTCCCTCCCAGTGTTCCCTAATTAGATTCAAGGGCCCCCGCACCCTCCTCCCAAACAGTAGTTCAAACGGGGAGAATCCTGTCGATTCCTGGGGGACCTCTCTATATGCAAAGAGCAGGTGAGGTAGAAACCTCTCCCAGTCTTTGTGGGTTTCCCCAAACGTACGAAGCATCTGCTTCAGCGTACCGTTGAATCTCTCGCATAGTCCATTGGACTGGGGGTGGTAGGCGGAATTGACTATTGGCTTAATGCCACATACTTTCCACATATGTTGGGTGACCTCGGCAGTGAATTGGGTGCCCCGGTCAGATATTATTTCTTGGGGAAACCCCACCCTGGAGAATACCTTCATTAAGGCCTCAGCTACTGTTTCAGCGTGAATATTAGTGAGAGCTACGGCCTCGGGGTACCTGGTGGCGTAGTCCACTATGGTTAAGATATACTTTTTCCCAGAGGGGCTGGGCTTTGGCAGGGGCCCCACTATGTCTACGGCTACCCTGCTGAAGGGCTCTGCAATAATGGGTAAGGGACATAGCTTGGCCTTGTGGCGGTCACCTCGTTTACCTACTCGCTGGCAAACGTCACAGGAGGTGCAATACTGTCGCACGTCCTTAGAAATTCCGGGCCAAAAGAAAGCATGCGTTAGGCGATATCTGGTACGGGTCATCCCTAGGTGTCCGGACAAGGGAATATTATGAGCAATCCTAAGTAGCTCCTGCCTATATTTCTGGGGTACCACTAACTGTTTTGCTGTCATTGTAACGGACCCTCCCACTTCCCTCTCCGCAATGCGGTATAATAACCCTTTCTCCCATGTGTACCGCTCCCCCTCTAGCCCTGCCTGGTCAGTGTGTACCCGGTCCCGATATACTTGTAGGGTGGGGTCTGTCTTTACCTCTGCCTCAAAGGTAGTCGGGGTATCCCAGGACATGTGAGTCGTGTGGGGGTTATGGTCTCTTACCTGAGCCTCAGAGTGTATTGGTGGAACCGTGTTGCGACCCTGCTGCCGTGTAGTCACTGGATGGGCTTCCTGGTATGGAGCCTGGGGTATAAAAGCAGAAGTCATCTGGCCCAAGTCATTCCCCAGTACAACATCTGCGGGTAAATTTTGCATAAGCCCCACTTCCACAGTCCCCTCTCCCACACCCCAATCCAAATGTACCTTGGCAGTGGGTAGTCTGTATACTGCTCCCCCTGCCACTCGCACTGCCACTGATCCGCCAGTGTGGGTTGAACCTGGGACTAAATGCGGTGCAACCAAAGTTAGAGTGGCCCCGGAATCTCGGAGCCCTTGTACCTCCTTCCCTTCCAGGGTCACTAGCTGGCGATGATGCTGCCGGTTGTCGGTGGCTCGGACCGACATCACCTCGTGGAGTACTCCTAGAGGCTCCTCGGTCTGGGCGCTCAACATTTCCTGGGTGCCCGGTGCTACTTGATAGTGATGAGCAGCAGCCCTTGGTGCCAAATTTTGGAACCTGGTTCCATGCTTGTCTGCTCCGGTTCTGCGTGCACTCTCGGGAGATATGTCCCCACTGTTTGCAGGTGTGACATTGGATGTTAGCCCGGCCATTGTATTGGGAGGGGGGTGGTGGATTACTTGGCGTGGACCTGGACAAGGGTACTGTGGGGCCGGTAGGAGTAAAGTTACTGGGTGGCACGGTGAGTCAAGGGTAAGTTTTACTTTGGAGTCCGTGATGCCTCCTGGCATCAAAATGTTGATCAGCTAGTCGAGCTGCTTCGGTTAGGGTGAGGGGTTTTCGATCTCTCACCCATTCTTGTGCCTCTGGGGACAAGCCATTAAAGAATTGCTCCAGCAGCATTAACTGCCGCAATTCTTCCATAGTGGTAGCGTTGCTGGCTTGTATCCAGCCTTGTGATGCTTGGTCCAGCTTGTGCGCCCACTCTGCATGGGAATCTTTTTCGGGTTTGCGCAAGCCTCTGAACTTGCGCCGGTACGCCTCTGGGGTGATGGCATACCTCTCTAAGATCGCCCTTTTTACTTTTGGGTAATCTTTGCTGTCCTCTCGGGGCACAGCGCGGTAGGCTTCGGCCGCCCTACCCGATAATTTGCCTGCCAGTAGATGTACCCATACTGTGGGTTCCAAGTCGTGTAAGTCACACAGCCTCTCGAAATCTTGTAAATACCCGTCAATCTCATCTTTTTCTTCACAAAACACTTTAAATGCGTGATGTGGGATTTTGGGTTTGTCCGTATATGGAGGCAGTAACAGACTCTGCCCTGGGCGGAGTCTCCGGGGTGCGGTTTGCCATCAGATAATCCTGTACATCTGACATCAGCACGGTCAATATCTCCAAGGGTACTGGCTGCGGCAGAAACTCCATCCTGGTTCTCAGCTCTCTCTGGTATGGGGTCTCTTCCATGGCTGGTGGAGGTGTAGCGCTGCGAGCTCTGTCTCCCTCCATCAGTTCAGTGATCAGCACAGCTTTGGATTTGTTGCTGGCTATCTTACCCCTGGCTTCCAGTAGCTCCTTTAATGTCTGCCGTTTCAGTACGGTATAATCAATCTCCATACGAATTGCCCTTGCTTTCCTTGTTCGGTAGTTTCAGCTTACACGAACACTGCTTTTCGGCTGTAAGGTTGGATTCCGTCGCTTGCCACCAATTGTAACGGAATGCAGTAGTATAGTCCACGGTTTCCGTTGGTATCACAGGTAATCCACAATCAGAGTTAGAAAGCAAGGCAATATCCCCAATCCTCCCAATAACCGGACGAAACACAGTTTGGGAGTCAACTGACTGGCTTTATTCACAGCTTGCATATTTATACAGTTCCCCATGCAAGGGGTTTCCATACAGTAATTTCAGGGGATTTCTCCCATCATGCAGTGTAATTCTCCCAACAGGCTTTGCTGCACGAGAAGGATACTCCCACTAAAATGGACGATTAAGTGGATTATCCCCTCGTGCAGCAGAACTGACAATCTACATTAAAATACGTTTTTTGAGTTTCATTCGGTAGATTAGCGTGACCGAACATTCGGTAGATAGCTGGGGTCTGAGCGCATCTTTTGGGAGAATACCGCTCAGCTCCCAGCTGAATTGACCGAACGCCGCATGAAATACATTTAACCATCGAGTTCGGTTTAAAACTACCGAACACCGATGGGGAACGAAATGTGATGAGAGCGGAACTCCCGAACGCTCTGGAAGTCCAGCGGTGTTCGTATCATTGAGTAGCCGTTTTTAGTACCAGGCACTCGACGACCGAACACCGCTGGAGAGACAAAGGATCCAAGATGGCCGACCGTCGCATGGTCGGTAGTCGAACAACGGCCACCTAGGAGAGCCTTTAATTACCGATTGCAACATTGTTGCAATCGGTTAATGAGCGCCACACGACTCTAAGCGTGTGGTCCACCTGGAGAGCCCGTATTCGTTTGGCGAACGGCCCGGATAGCCGCAATTCGTCAAACGAAGTGTTTGCATGCTGGTAGCTTAGGGCTGCCAGCATGCGAACGGCCCTAGATAATACACACGTAATACAAAATATACAGTCCCCCCTTACAGCCTACGGACAACCTTGGTACAGCATAGTCCAGAAGAGGCTAGGTTTGCCACAGAAACTCTGGACATTCTCATCTCCTCAGGTAAAAAAAAAATATCAGTGTTAATGTGTTCACTTTTATTTACTGATTGTCAGGAAGCACAGAGTGCCGCTGGATAGGGGTGTTGCTGATTGGCTAGAGCGGTCAGCTGGCACTCTAAGCCAATCAGTAGCTCCCCATTCATAAAAAAGTAAAAAACTTTTATGAACCAGGAACTAGCGATTGGCTTATAGCGTCAACTGTCAACTCTAGCCAATCAGCGGCACCCATGCCTGACGTCAATCTGCACTTCCTGACAATCCGTTTCAGATGCCGAATACCACTGAGGGACCTGAAACTGGAGGAAGCCTTTGGGGTTAAACCATTTGAGAGCGGTTTAACCCCTTAAAGGAAAGAGAGCACCCAGGGGCTTCCTGGCATCAAAGCATTTTCATTTAGATGAAGTTGTTATGGTGACCAGAATGTTCATTTAATTTGCTTAAAGGAACACTATAGTGTCAGGAATACAAACATGTATTCCTGACACCATAGTTGTGAAAACGCTATTCACCCTGGCTTTATGTTATAATCACTATGCTCCTCACCTTCATGACACTGTCAAAAAGGGGCCAAGCATACATTTCACTACAATTATGCCCCCCACCCTCCCGGAAAAATTCCTGCGTACGCCCATGCTGGGAGCAATGACATTGGGCGATTTTATGGATAGGCACTACTCTTGCAGTCTTCCAAAGTTTGGGTATGTATCCAGACACCAAGGATCCGTTAATTAGGGTTGTGACAGGTTTAGTAATTGCCGGCGCCCTGAGCTTCAACAGCATTGCTGGAATTTGATCAGGTCCAGACTGTGTTTTTCATTTTTAGATTATTAAGGTGTTTCTAAATGACACTTATAGGTACAGGTCTGTAATGGATCACCTGGCACCCCGACTGGGTACCTCCGTTGAAGGATGCTCCTAGCGCTTCCTGAGGGTTTCCAGCACTCCAGCAGACACCATAACCACCGTAGACTCCTTTAGAGAGCAAAACAGGAACAAGCTCTTACAAGAGCTTAGTAGTGATTTAGCAAGGAAGTATGACAAGCATAGCAATCCCTTGTAGCAGATTCCCCCAATAAGAGACAGGACTCAAATTGAGGGTGAAGTAGAGCTGATTTACTGGGGCTACCTGCCCGGCTTATGCAGGTCTCTCACCTGGTGGACACTCCCCTAGGGGACCAGATTGAAAACTGGGAAACATATTGGGCATTGACCAATCACAAGCTTACACATTTCAACAATCCCACAATGCATCACAATCCCTCCCCTCTGTCCTGGAGATAATTGGGAAGTAATCCAAGTACAGAGGAAAAACTCCATTAACCACATGGCAGACAAAGGACAATAAAAGACATAAAAATACATACTGTTACATTTATCACATAGAACATACACATTCTACCTATCCCCAGATAGCTTAGATCTGAGCGCACATTATTACCGGATGGCGCTCAGATCACATACATACAGTTCAATCGCCATGGAGCCAAAGTCTTTCATACAGTCTTTCAGTATACGGCTGGGCTCCATGGCATAGCTATCTGGGGTAGCATGGCTTTAACAGTCTGCAGAAAGGCACAAACCAGCCTTTCTGCAGGGAAAAAGAACAGTGTTAAACATGGGGCCATAGATCAGCGGCAGGAGGCAGGCGACCAGGCTCCTCCAGTGGCCAGTGGTGAGGTTGGTTCCGCCACAAGGTCTAAAAAGGAACTTGTCTATATTGGGTCTTTGCAAATTTAGTTGGGCCTGATCCACATTTGTAGTTTCAGGACGCGTGTCATTTATTAGCTTGGCAATCAGGGTGGTGGAGCATCCGACAAAATAATTGTTAAAGGCATTTGCTACATCTAAGGGGAGTTGCAGGATTTGGTTATCCACTTTGACAGTGGAGGGAAGGGAGTGGATTGGGGGAGTTTGTAATTTATTTATGACTTTCCAAAAGTTTTGAGGGTTTGAAAGGTTCAGATTTTCACAGAAATATTGGGCCTTGGCCAATTTTGTTTGTTTTGTGCATATATTTCACCATTGTCCATATACACAGTGATCGTTCATAGAGCCAATACGCTTGAACTTTGACCACAAAGAATCCCGAAACTGGTACATTTGGATGAGATCAGCTGTGATCCAATTCATATGTGCCCCTTTTACTCTCACCTTACGCAGCGGGGCACGCAGATTCCAAATTTGTAGGAGTTCAGATTGAAAGAATTCAACAGCACAGTCTGGGATAATGTTTAATCTGTGCCATGGGAGGTTCTTGATGTCATTAAGAAAGGATTCAAGATTACATTTTTTGAAGGACCTGGTGATTTTAACCTTGGGAAATGATTTAGTAGCCTTTATTTTGCGCACGCAGTACACTAAACAGTGATCACTGAACCTGTTAGGGCGGTAGATTCCAGCAGCAATGATTGATTTACTGCACGGGATCTCAATTGGGCCAGAAGGGAAATCAAAGGTGGGAGGAGGGCTAAAGTTTTGTAAGGGGGTAAACTTTATGGAATTGTCAATATAAATAACAATGCCGCCTCCTCTCTTTGCCCTGTCATTTCGAGAACATGAATACCCCTGAATTGCAATGGCAGAGTCTAGTATTCTAGTTGTTAATCAAGATTCCCATTACAAACTGTAACGGATCACCTGGCACCCTGACTGGGTACCTGGGTTGAAGTATGCTCCTAGTGCTTCCCGAGGACTCCAAGCACTCCACATGACACCATAAGCACTGCAGACCCCATGAACCGCTGCAGCTTGGTTGGGATCTCGCCATCTCCTACCCTTCCTGGACCTACGACAAGGCTCCAGGTTCCAGTGGGTGAACCTCTCTTTCCCCAAAGAGTGAAGCAGGAACACGAACAAACTGTTACAAGAGCTTAGTGATTATTCAAGGGAGTATGAGGAGCATAGTAATTATTTATTTATTTATTATTGCCATTTATATAGCGCCAACAGATTCCGTAGCGCTTTACAATATTATGAGAGGGGGATTTAACTATAAATAGGACAATTACAAATAAACTTACAGGAACAATAGGTTGAAGAGGACCCTGCTCAAACGAGCTTACATTCTATAGGAGGTGGGGTGTAAAACACATTAGGACAGGAATTTACAATCAAATAAGGTGGGCTGCCCTTTAGGAGAGGGCAAGAGACAGGTATGTGAGGTAAGGGTTAGTCTTGGAGGCCATAAGCTTTCCTAAAGAGATGGGTTTTAAGGCACTTCTTAAAAGATGCAAGACTAGGGGAGAGTCTGATGGCGGTAGGCAGGCTATTCCATAGGAAGGGAGCCGCCCGTGAGAAGTCCTGCAAGCGCGAGTTGGCCGTACGAGTGCGGACAACGGACAGGAGGTGGTCACGGGCAGAACGGAGAGACCGAGAAGGGACATACCTATGGATCTGTGAGGAGATATAAGAGGGGCTAGAGTTGTTCAGTGCTTTATAGGTGTGAGTTAGTACCTTGAATTGACTCCTATAGCATACAGGAAGCCAATGTAAGGACTGGCAGAGGGGTGAGGTGTGAGAGAAACGACTAGAGAGGAAAATCAATCTAGCAGCAGCATTCATTACGGACTGTAAGGGTGCAGTACGGCTATTGGGGAGACCAATCAGGAGAGGGTTACAATAATCCATGCGGGAAATTACTAGAGCATGGACAAGCTCCTTGGTAGTATCTGGTGCGAGAAAGGGGCGGATGCGGGCTATGTTTTTAAGATGGAATCTACAGGATTTGGCAACATGCTGGATGTGAGGCTCAAAGGTGAGACCAGAGTCAAGTATGACGCCAAGACAGCGCGCTTGCAAGGATGGACTGATGTTGGTACCACAAACTTGGAGGGAGAGCGAAAGAGGAGGATCAGTATTAGGAGGAGGAAAGACAAGGAGCTCAGTTTTTGAGAGATTGAGTTTCAGAAAGCGGGAGGACATCCAGTCAGAGATGGAAGAAAGGCAAGCAGTGACACGTTGCAGGACGGCAGGGGAGAGGTCCGGGGAGGAGAGATATAGCTGGGTGTCATCAGCATACAGGTGGTAGTGAAATCCAAAAGAGGTAATAAGTTTGCCAAGAGAGGCAGTATAAAGAGAAAATAGAAGGGGACCAAGGACGGAGCCTTGGGGAACTCCAACTGAGACAGGGCAAGGGGAGGAGGTATCATTAGAAAAGGAGACACTGAATGAGCGTTGGGAGAGATAAGAGGAAAACCATGAGAGGACAGAGTCACAGAGACCAAGCGATTGAAGAGTTTGAAGAAGGAGAGCATGATCAACGGTGTCAAAGGCCGCTGAGAGGTCAAGAAGAATTAGTATGGAGTAGTGGCCTTTGGATTTAGCTGCGATTAGGTCGTTAGTAACTTTGATAAGGGCAGTCTCTGTAGAGTGGAGAGGGCGGAAGCCAGATTGAAGAGGGTCAAGGAGAGAGTTGGAATTGAGGAAATGAGACACACGGGTAAAGACAAGTCTTTCCAGAAGCTTTGAGGAAAAAGGGAGCAGGGATATGGGACGGTAGTTAGAGGGGGTGGATGGGTCGAGGGATGGTTTTTTTAGTATAGGTACTACAGTGGCATGTTTAAGGTCAGCAGGGACGATGCCAGAGGAGAGCGAGCAGTTGAAGATGTGTGTTAGAGAAGGCACGAGACAAGTGGAGAGAGATCTAATAAGGTGAGATGGGACAGGATCGAGCGGGCAAGTGGTGGGGCGAGAGGAGCAAAGAAGAGCAGCCACCTCTTGGTCAGTAGCTGGGGAGAATGTCTGAAGGGTAGGAAAGGCATGATCTATGTGTGATTGAGAAACAGAAAGGCAAGGAGGGGAGAATTCTTTCCTTAGCTGTTCAATCTTGTCAGTGAAGTAACATGCGAAGTTATCAGCAGTAAGGTTAGTTTTGGGGGTGGCCACAGCAGGGCGAAGAAGAGAATTAAAGGTGTGAAAGAGACGCCTGGGGTTGCGGGAACATGAACTAATGAGAGTGGAAAAATAGGACTGTTTGGCAAGGGCAAGGGCTGCACTGTATGAACACAATATGAATCTATAATGGAGAAAGTCTGATTGTGTACGAGACTTCCTCCATGAGCGTTCAGCACAACGGGAGCATCTTTGCAGGTAGCGCGTTGATTTAGTATGCCATGGTTGGGGGCGGGTCCTCCTCGAGGTGCTTGTTTGGAGTGGCGCTGCAGTGTTCAAGGCAGATGTAAGAGTAGAGTTATATATGGAGATGGCCTGTGAAGGACAGGAGAGGGAAGGGATGGACAGCAGTTGTGAATCAATGTCAGCTGACAACTGTTGGAGATCAAGAGAATTAAGGTCCCTCCTGAGTTGAGGGGGGTTAGGCTGAGGTTTTTCAGAGATGATACCTCTGCTCTTCCAGAGATGATACCTCTGCTCTGAAGATTCAGCAGGACTTGGTTGCTTGGGAGTGCTGGGTGTTAATGCTGTTTTAAGGGGCCCAGTCTGAAATATAAGGTCTGAGGTTAGAAAAAAAAGAAATAAAACACACTATTATGGGTGGGGAGACATGGGGCTATTGAGGTAATTAATTCGAGATGAAAAACTAAAAGGAGATAACATTTGGGATACAAAGATAGGAAGGATCAGATAGGTGAAAGTCATAAACCATGAACATAAATTTACAAGATTATCAGTGAGGATTAACACTAGGTAAACAAACAATTAACAAAAAGTCTTAAAGAATGAACATAAAATGACATGATCACAGCAGCTTTAAGCAAAACAAGAACAGAAGATCGGGATGGGAGATATAGGTATCAATTAAGTAGTGATAGTATAGGGAGGGAGATGGAATAGAACACAATTTTAAAATAAGAGTTTAAAGGAAACAGGAATACAGGTATTCTTGAGTAGATCTTCCAGAGATGATACCTCTGCTCTGAAGATTCAGCAGGACTTGGTTGCTTGGGAGTGCTGGGTGTTAATGCTGTTTTAAGGGGCCCAGTCTCTGCTCTGAAGATTCAGCAGGACTTGGTTGCTTGGGAGTGCTGGGTGTTAATGCTGTTTTAAGGGGCCCAGTCTCTGCTCTGAAGATTCAGCAGGACTTGGTTGCTTGGGAGTGCTGGGTGTTAATGCTGTTTTAAGGGGCCCAGTCTCTGCTCTGAAGATTCAGCAGGACTTGGTTGCTTGGGAGTGCTGGGTGTTAATGCTGTTTTAAGGGGCCCAGTCTCTGCTCTGAAGATTCAGCAGGACTTGGTTGCTTGGGAGTGCTGGGTGTTAATGCTGTTTTAAGGGGCCCAGTCTCTGCTCTGAAGATTCAGCAGGACTTGGTTGCTTGGGAGTGCTGGGTGTTAATGCTGTTTTAAGGGGCCCAGTCTCTGCTCTGAAGATTCAGCAGGACTTGGTTGCTTGGGAGTGCTGGGTGTTAATGCTGTTTTAAGGGGCCCAGTCTCTGCTCTGAAGATTCAGCAGGACTTGGTTGCTTGGGAGTGCTGGGTGTTAATGCTGTTTTAAGGGGCCCAGTCTCTGCTCTGAAGATTCAGCAGGACTTGGTTGCTTGGGAGTGCTGGGTGTTAATGCTGTTTTAAGGGGCCCAGTCTCTGCTCTGAAGATTCAGCAGGACTTGGTTGCTTGGGAGTGCTGGGTGTTAATGCTGTTTTAAGGGGCCCAGTCTCTGCTCTGAAGATTCAGCAGGACTTGGTTGCTTGGGAGTGCTGGGTGTTAATGCTGTTTTAAGGGGCCCAGTCTCTGCTCTGAAGATTCAGCAGGACTTGGTTGCTTGGGAGTGCTGGGTGTTAATGCTGTTTTAAGGGGCCCAGTCTCTGCTCTGAAGATTCAGCAGGACAATCCCTTGTAGTAGATTCCCCCTATAAGAGACAGGACTCTAGATTGAGGGTGAAGTAGAACTGGTTTAATGAGCACAAAGGCATTTCTTATATACAGTTTTCCCCAACAAGGTGACCACCCATGTGGACCTTGGGGAGCACAGGACACAAAGTCACAACAGCCAATCAACACAGTATTGTACAGTTAGACATTCCCAGCTAATGTACACAAACCCTCCCCTCTGCCTGTGATACAATTACCAAACACAATGGACTAACTCAATTACCACAGGCAGAAAATATCCAGTTTTACCCAAAGTCCAGAAACACCCCAAAACAACAACATATCCCCACAAATCCTACATCCCTTGATAGCCCTGATCTGGGTGAACAACATATCCAAAAACCACCATCAGAGCAGGGGTTGGGGTAGGGTTAAGGGTAGGGGTAAAGTTAGTTTAGGGTAGGGTTAGGGTTGGTTTAGGAGTAGGGTTAGGGTTACCCTAACCCTACTCCAACCACTAACCCTACCCCAACCTTTAACCCTACCCCAATCCCTAACCCCAACCCTCTCCTGTTTTGACACTTTTCAGAAATCCAAAGCACTTCGGCGGTTAGGTTCTTCATTCCGAAATTCGGAACTTTGGCACTTCTGCAATTCGGTTCGGTTCACATTGCATTGGAGAAGCCTGGTTGCCCGCCTGCTGCCTCTGGACTATGGCCCTGGGAGATTTGGCCCGTTCAATTCAGTATGATAGGAGTTATGTATTTTTGTATCCTTTTGTGTTTTACTGGTAACATGTGCTCAATGGAGTCTGCCTCTATCCCTGGATATAATTGGATTATTTTCCCCATCGTCTCCAGGATAGAGGGCTCTGTAAAACCGGTTTGGGCCAGATAGCCATGCTGCCAGCCAGGCCCCAAAAGATACTTTACTAACTTCTGAACCCCTGGTCTGATTCATGCCATTTTTTGATATGTTGTTCCCCTGAATGGATTGATTTTGAATATATATATATTTTATGTGAATGTGATGTATATTTTAGAAGTTATGAATATGCTGTAAAAACTGTATTTTTACTGTCTGTGATAATTATGTTAAACCATTGTGTAACATAATTATATCACAGGCAGAGGGGAGGATTTTGTGTGTAAATGCTGGGAGTGTCTTCTGTAATGTACGTGTATGATTGGTTATTTTGTAACACCCTGTGGGTGGTCCTACCTAAGGGACACTGTCATAAAAGAAGGTTCTTTTGGTGCCATTAAACAGACCACTGCTTGACCCTCAACACGGAGCTCTGTCTCGTTCTTGGGGGGATTTACTGTATGCTGTTAGATACTGATTGCCAGGAGTGTAAGCTGATTGTCTGCTTTTCCTGTTCGTCTGCTAGCAGCTATTAGTGAGGTTCCAGTTCGAGAGTTGGAGTGCTATTTTGTATCCAGTTTGGGAGTTTGGTGTTCTGCAGTAGCTGTGCCTGTGTCTCTGGAAGGGGAAGATCGACTAAACGGCTTTTATCCCCTTTTATGCCTGGGGGTGCCGTTACAGGAAGCATCCGAAATTGTCCGAATTTGCATTCGAAACAAAACAAATTGCACATGTCTGGTTGGTACCCCACTAGTGTAGGGAAAATTAAAAAGCCCAGCATTAGGTTGTACTGATCCCAAAATCCAATGTGTGGTGTCCCCATATTTCACTGTGACTAGGCCCAGATATGAAGTGACTGCGATTTATGCACTTCAGTGATCATACAAAGTGCCCCAAAAAAGGTCATCCGCATTATGATCACCTGTTCAAAATTTGCCTCCTAATTTCCCACTTTAATACAAAATTTACAGGGATTTATACCCCCAACGTAGATATTTGTATTGAAAAGTCGATGATGATTTTGCCAAGACCTTTGACACAGTAGACCGTGGCATTCTTTTGCAAAAACGTGAAAACTATGGTATTGGTGATCGTCCACTAACCTGGTTTCGATAATATGTATCAGACCGATTGCAATATGTGGCCATTTATAATAGCGCCTCATTCCCTCTGCCAGTCCTGTGTGCAGGGCCGTCTTTAATGCAGGGCAAATGGGGGAGCTGCCCCATGCCCAGTTACTCCGGGGCCGCACACTAAGAAGGCCCACCGTGTTTCATTTGCACTAAGAGCCACCTGGTGCGCCTTTGTAAGCAGGAGTCTGGTTACACGCTGTAGCCCTTTAACAGTGTGACCGTGCCCCTTGCGAGTCACTTCCTCCCAGTGAAAACACCGAGCTGCGCAGGAGAGATCAAGGAGAAAGTATGGCCAACATTTTTGTATGCTAACACTCCAATAAAAGCATCAATTATTCAGAAAATTTATTTTGTTGAGTACAAAAAAAATTCTACTTTCTCATAGAGAAAAAAAAGGGGAAAAAGCAACAGAAAGGTAATAACACAAAAGATGGATATATGTCACGAGGCAAAACCCCAACACGCAGAGCTTAGAATATCAAGGGCCGAAACAAGGAGATAAACATATTACCAGGCCATAGAATGGCCGGACTTAATGTTAGCCAGAGATAAAAGCGTAGTCCGTAACGAGCCGAGGTCAGGGTAACTGAGAGACCGCCAAAACAAGAACTAGTTAGAGCCCGGTACACGGTAATCAGTCAGACAGTCAAGCAACACAGGAAAAGGTTAACAAAGCCAAGGTCAATACCAGAATATACTCAAGGAATCCAGAAACCACCATAGGTCAAAGCAAATAAGACAGGTGGGTTTAAATAGTATGTGGACTGCAACCCCCAAAACCGCTCTCTGACTAAAAGCCCCTTAAGGTGCGGACCAAGTGAATGCACATGGCATTCAACACGTGGCCCCGTCTGTTTTCTTCTCCCTACAAGGGCTGCGTGAACAGCTCAGGTGTTTGGTGTGTGCGGCCCAAACAGAGGTCCTTGGGCGATTCGAGGACAGGGTAAGTGACGCTACAATATAGCATAAATGACAACTACATAATACAGAATGCATATTTTAATTTAACCGGTTTTGGCTACTATGTCAAAATGGTGAATCCAATAGGCTTCATGCTAAAGTAATCTAGTTTTTCCTAACATATGGTGGCAGTACAGCAAGTGGGTTGTGCCTCCTATGTTGGGACAAGCAATCTTAAAAAGAAAATTACAATTTATTAGATTAACCCCTCCTACTCACAGTATTTAAGGACTCCTTGTTGCCTCTTAAGTCAGTTCTTCCTTGTCTCAGCAGGGGATGGACATAGCGATCGGTCAATGTTGAGGTACACAATGTGGTAGCCAGGGAGACCCGGCCCTAGGATGTTCCCGGCAATCCAAAATGGCACTTCTAGGTGTCGCGTCTATGACACACATCGCCTGCGCACAGCAGTGGAATGCATGCCCAGTAAGCCTTGTGTTAAATCAAAATTCCATTCGCGCTACTGCGCAGATCAGAGTTTTAAAATTGGCGCAAAATTTGAATTGCCTAAGCCTATTTAAGCTGTGCAAGATCCTACTATCAGTCTCCAGCTTGTGTAGTTTGGATCTGCCATGTCACCACCCCCGCATCCCCTCCACACAACGTTTTTTTCAGGTGAGATTGGTAAGTCTCTATCTTTAAAAAAATCTCAGGTTTTTTTTCAATTTGATATATTTATTGATTTAATTTATTTGAAATTTTGAGATATGTCTAATCCTGCTTTACCGGACAAAATGGACAAGATGAAAATAGTGACTCCTGCACCTAAAAAGCAGTTTCCAAATCTAAGCACCTGTTGTAGCGGTCACCCCGATAGCGTGAGGGGTTTTCGCCGCCAAGAGATGTCCTTTCTCCCCTGTTGTGAGAGGGAGGCTGTAGAGCAGAGCAGGAACAGCTCTAGAAGAGCCAGTGATTATAATACTCCAAAGAGCAATCCCAAGAGCAGGGATTATCACAGGTATAGCTTTTCCCTACAAGCACGAGACGATGCTCTGTGTTAAGGGTAAATCAGGAACTGAATTTTAATGGAGGCACACTGGCCTTTTATGCAGGTTTCCCAACAAGGGTGACACCCAGGTGGACCTTGTTGGTCACAGGGAAACAAGATTAACAAGTCAATAAAAACAGAGTTTTACATTGAGACACTCCCATACCATGTACACATCCCCTCCCCTCTGCTTGGGAGATAGTTGAGTTAATTACTGTATCAACTCAATTATCTCCAAATGAAAAAAGACAAGTTTTTATACATTTTTGAAAATACCCCAAAAACATAAGAGAACCCCATAAAATACACATCCCCTGATAGCCCCGATTTGGGGGAATAACATATTCAAAATCACCCAGATCGGTTCAGGGGTTTGAAAGTTAGCTGGAAGTCCCATTTCTGGCCAGCCGCCCGCGAGGCTCCTGCCCAGAATAGTTCCATGAATTCAGCTGGTGCGGCCGGGCTCTTTCGGGAGTATGAAAACACACCAAAATAATGAAATAACTGTTCTTGTCTGTGGTTCCCCAGTGTCTCTTGTTCGGATGATTCAATCTACCAAACGCAGCTGCTTTCGTATTAAGGAAAGTCAAATTACTAGAAGTCTGGAAGTCCCATCGGTGTTCGTGTGGTCGAGTGCCTGAAAACAGTTCCATACACTCGATGACAAAACACCGCTGGGCGTTCGACAGTTTAAGATGGCCGCCGCCACGCGTTCGTGCATACAAATGACAACCACCCAGCCGACCGCTCAGAATGTTGAGGTGTTTGTGGTTTCCCAAGGTGTTAGAAAGGTTAAAAGGGTCAATAGGCAGCACACTCCACTACTGGGTGGTCGGTCATTCGATAGTTAGTTCGGTTTTTCGAATGAAATCAGAATGTACATAGGAGAAGTTAAGATGACCGAACAAACCGACAAACTAATAATTAAAATATAAACTCCAGGGACAGAGAGGTCTGTCACACCTGTCATGGGGTGATTGTTGTACTCCTCTGACAGACGAGTCCAAGAGGAAGATTTGTTCACTTTGTTTATCTGAATTTATTGAAAAAAACAAGCAAGAGGATATGCAATCCTTCTTTCTTGGTTTCCTGAAAATCTGGCTCAGACGTTATTTAGACGGCAAGGTCTAGTGTTTCAGTGGCAACACAAGAATAGACCATAAAGAGGCACAAAAGAAGGAGATCTTTATCGAGGTCAGAAGTCTCAGAATGTTCTGCATCTGAATTTTCTGAGTCTACAAGTATGTCATCTAGTGTGTAGATCGGATATCCAACAGACAAACTGAGAAAATGTGCCAATGAAAAAAGAAGCATCTTCAAAACCAAAAGAGAAACTTTACTGGTTTTATCAAAGTGTCGCGGTTGCCTGTCGTTGAAGGTGGAGTAGGCAATGGCAAGAGCATGCTGTGGGTAGTCAGTGCAAACACTCTCTTCCCGGTGAATAATGAGGAGACTAACTATGATGACGTTATTTGCGTTGAAAGTAATGATGCCAGAGATCTTTTGAAACCATATGGAAGGAACGAATTTGGTTAAAAGAAAGGCAAGAGACCACCTGCATATAGACAAGAATACGCATAAGAGAAAGAAGAGAACAGGTGAAAAAGAGAAGCTGCAGACTGCCTATCTGCAAATAGTTGAGTTATGTCCTGAAGATGTCCGTGTTACCACAGTGCAGACTCTGTTTGATACACTACTGAGGAGAGTCAGAGAAACCCCAGATCTTCACGTATTGGATGAGTCGGTGCGTGGAGTTGCAGAGAACGTAGAACAAGAAATATTTAAACTTTTCCTGTGTACTGACAGCAGATATACATAGGGTCACTTGGCAGATATGGATTGACACCTGTCCTCAAAACCCCTGATACACACTGACACAGAGCAGAATAGAGACTGTTCCCTGTCCACAGAGACCATGATACACACTGACACAGAGCAGAATAGGGACTGTTACCCCTACATAGGGTCACTTGGCAGATATGGATTGACAAATCCCTGACAAACAGCTATCACATGCAAGGAAGGCAGCAGGGGCGCAAATGACCCACTCCCGACGCGGGAAGGTAGTGACGACAAATAACAATACAGGACTCTTTAGAGGCCCTGTAATTGTAATCAGTCCACTTGAAATCCTTTAACTTTGATCAATTGGAGGGAAGTCTGGTGCAGAGCCACTGACCCATGCGCAGGGCCAGCCTTAGGCCTTTGGGCGCCCTGTGCAAGAAATCTTCACCCTGTCACACCCATGTGCAAGAAATCTTCAACCTGTCATAAGTTCACTTGGCAGATATGGATTGACAAATCCCTGACAAACAGCTACCACATGCAAGGAAGGCAGCAGGGGTGCAAATGACCCACTCCCGCCGCGGGAAGGTAGTGACGACAAATAACAATACAGGACTCTTTAGAGGCCCTGTAATTGTAATCAGTCCACTTTGTAGCGGTACTTACCTTATCCGGGGGCCGGCCGCGGTCCTCTCTTCAAGCCGCGCGCGGTCCTGCGGCTGCACGAGCCGCGCGCGGCTCATCCGACTGCTCAAACAGGAAGGCGGGCAGTGACCGCGAGAAGCGGTCACGTGTCCCGCCTGCAGCTAAGAGCGCGCCGCGAATCTCGGGCGCGCTCTTAAAGAGACAGTGGGAGCCTAAATTGCAAAAAGGCTCCCATTGGCTCCTGTCATGCCAATCACCCCATACACTTACCTGTTGGGGGAGTGGAAGTGACAGGAGCCAATCACGTTAGTTTGAAGGCTACTTATACTTACCCTTTTCCCTTAGTTCCTTGCCCTATCGTGGTTTCTGCTACAGTTCCCTTTAGTGCTTGTTGTATTCAGTTGTGTTTCTCCGTACTTGACCTTGGCTTTGTATTCTGACTTCGTTTTCGCTTTATCCTTGTCTGTACTGTTTGCCGGCTTGCTGATTCCTGTGTACCAGACCCCGGCTAGTTCTCGTTTACGCTGTCTCTTTGTACCCTTGACCTCGGATCGCTCCTGACTCTGTACTTCTCCTTTACGTCGAGTCCGGCCACTCTAAGGTCCGGTAGACGTATCTCTCCTCTGTGCTGTCTTCTGTTTTGCTGGATCCTGCGTGTAGGGGTATATACTCGTTACACACTTGAAATCCTTTAACTTTGATCAATTGGAGGGAAGTCTGGTGCAGAGCCACTGACCCATGCGCAGGGCCAGCCTTAGGCCTTTGGGCGCCCTGTGCAAGAAATCTTCCCGACGCGGGAAGGTAGTGACGACAAATAACAATACAGGACTCTTTAGATTTTCCAGACCCTGGGGTTGACATTAGTCCAGATTTACATCTTGTGACCCATGAGGATGTTCCAGGCACTACTTGTGAAATAAAGACAGATAATAAAGTGAATGATCCTTCTCCTTGGGACTTGCACCCTGTCGTTGAAGGTGGAGTAGGCAATGGCAAGAGCATGCTGTGGGTAGTCAGTGCAAACACTCTCTTCCCGGTGAATAATGAGGAGACTAACTATGATGACGTTATTTGCGTTGAAAGTAATGATGCCAGAGATCTTTTGAAACCATATGGAAGGAACGAATTGGTTAAAAGAAAGGTAAGAGACCACCTGCATATAGACAAGAATACGCATAAGAGAAAGAAGAGAACAGGTGAAAAAGAGAAGCTGCAGACTGCCTATCTGCAAATAGTTGAGTTATGTCTTGAAGATGTCCGTGTTACCACAGTGCAGACTCTGTTTGATACACTACTGAGGAGAGTCAGAGAAACCCCAGATCTTCACGTATTGGATGAGTCGGTGCGTGGAGTTGCAGAGAACGTAGAACAAGAAATATTTAAACTTTTCCTGTGTACTGACAGCAGATATACATAGGGTCACTTGGCAGATATGGATTGACACCTGTCCTCAAAACCCCTGATACACACTGACACAGAGCAGAATGGAGACTGTTCCCTGTCCACAGAGACCATGATACACACTGACACAGAGCAGAATAGGGACTGTTACCACTACATAGGGTCACTTGGCAGATATGGATTGACAAATCCCTGACAAACAGCTACCACATGCAAGGAAGGCAGCAGGGGCGCAAATGACCCACTCCCGACGCGGGAAGGTAGTGACGACAAATAACAATACAGGACTCTTTAGAGGCCCTGTAATTGTAATCAGTCCACTTGAAATCCTTTAACTTTGATCAATTGGAGGGAAGTCTGGTGCAGAGCCACTGACCCATGCGCAGGGCCAGCCTTAGGCCTTTGGGCGCCCTGTGCAAGAAATCTTCAACCTGTCACACCCATGTGCAAGAAATCTTCACCCTGTCACACACACACACACAGGCAGACAGCCATACACACGCACACACACAACTGCGACTGACTAGGTTTGTCACCTCCTCAAAAGGACGCATGAGCCTACAGGCATTGCGCATGAGCGTCCAGTAACGTGGCAAAAAAATTCCCAGCTCCCCAGAGGCTGTCCTAGCACCCCGGTCATACAAATATTCATTAACAGCTTTTTCTTGTTGGAGCAGGCGGTCGAACATTAGGAGTGTTGAATTCCAACGTGTAGGGCTGTGGCACATCAAGCGCCTCACTGGCATGTTGTTTCGCCGCTGGATATCGGCAAAGTGAGCCATGGCCGTGTAGGAACGCCTGAAATGGCCACACACCTTCCTGGCCTGCTTCAGGACGTCCTGTAAGCCTGTGTACTTATGCACAAAGTACTTGTACTATGCGTGCAAGCTACTGTGAGACCAGATATGATTGGCAATGTGAACTGTAACAGTTCTGCAGAGCACACACTGTAGGCCTGAGACACCCGCTTGAAGACAAGTAACTGCTATTCAATCTATAACAGTGAAAAACAAATTTTGGTTTTAAAAGCACGCTATAGAGACACCGAATATGATTGGCAACTGTCAAAGCACGCTGGAACAGGTCTACAGAGCACACGCTGAAGTAGGCCTGACACCCAGATGCTTGCAGACAACTAACTGATCTTCTATTACAGTGAAAAAAAAATGATTTCTTTAAAATCTAAAGCTTAAGCTATTGTTAAAACAGATATGAGTGGTGGCACTGGGCAAGTGGGCACAGTATCCAATGTGAACCTCACACAGAAGCTGGCAGGCAGGCAACTGCTCTTCTATTACAGTGGAAACAAAATTTTGGTTGTAAAAGCACGCTAGAGAGACACCAGATATGAGTGGCAACTGTCAAAGCACGCTGGCACAGGTCTGCAGAGCACACGCTGAAGTAGGCCTGATACCCAGACGCTTGCAGACAACTAACTGCTCTTCTATTACAGTGAAAAAAAAATATTTATTTTAAATGTAAAGCTTAACCAATTGTTAAAACAGATATGAGTGGTGGCACTGGGCAAGTAGGCACAGTATCCAATGTGAACCTCACACAGAAGCTGGCAGGCAGGCAACTGCTCTTCTATTACAGTGGAAACAAAATTTTGGTTGTAAAAGCACGCTATAGAGACACCAGATATGAGTGGCAACTGTCAAAGTACGCTGGCAGGGTTGTGCAGGGCACACGCTGAAGGAAGGCCTGACAGAGCCGCTTGAAGGACACTGACTGTCTGCTATTAGCTTACACTGGAAATCTTTTTTCTTTGTAAAAGCACGCTAAAGAGACACCAGATATGATTGGCAACTGTCAAAGCACGCTGGCACAGGTCTGCAGAGCACACGCTGAAGTAGGCCTGACACCCAGATGCTTGCAGACAACTAACTGCTCTTCTATTACAGTGAAAAAAAATGATTTCTTTAAAATCTAAAGCTTAAGCTATTGTTAAAACAGATATGAGTGGTGGCACTGACTGTGCAAATGGGCAAGGCATCCAACCTGACACAGAAGCTGGCAGGCAGGCAACTGCTCTTCTATTACAGTGAAAAAAAATTATTTATTTTAAATCTAAAGCTTAACCAATTGTTAAAACAGATATGAGTGGTGGCACTGGGCAAGTGGGCACAGTATCCAATGTGAACCTCACACAGAAGCTGGCAGGCAGGCAACTGCTCTTCTATTACAGTGAAAAAAAACTGACACTGACACTCACTAGCAGACACACACACACACACACACTGACACTAGCAGACACACACACACACACACACACTAACACATGTTTTTTTTTTTTAAATTGAATCCCCCAGCCTCCTTACCTTTTGGAGTGCTGAAGGGATTCCCTGGGGTCCAGTGGTGCTGCTGGGCTCCTGGGCGGGCGGGTAGGCGGGCGGGTAGGCAGGCTGGCTGGCTGGCGGGCAGGCAGGCTGGCAGGCACGCGCGCGCAAGGGAGCACTCTCCCATGTGTGCTTCCTCTTCAGCTCCCTCGCGCACCGCGTAGGGATGCCGGCGCCGGAAGATGGCGTCATCTTCCGGGTCCGGTATCAGTATGCGGCGCGCAAGGGAGCTGAAGAGGAAGCACACATGGGAGAGTGCTCCCTCGCGCGCCCGCAGAACCGGGCGCTCGGCCACGCTACATTAGGTCGTCGGTTGGAGGGGAGCGCAGTGCGCTTCCCTCCTTCCGGTCAGCCAGATTTTGCGCCCCCAGGGCCGGTGCCCCCAGGGTTATGGTAGCGCCGGCCCTGCAACTCGTCTATCCGGGGCATCGGATAGGCATCAGACACCGTTTTGTCATTTAGCCTCCGGTAGTCGACACAGAAGCGTGTCGTGCCATCCTTCTTAGGTACCAGCACTACCGGCGATGCCCAGGGGCTATCGGAAGGTTCGATAACCCCTAGCTGCAACATCTCCTCAATCTCATTCTTCATATGTGCCCTGACTGCTTCAGGGACACGATATGGGGTCTGCCGCATAGGTAGCTGTCCCGGCGGTTTCGACTCTCTGAGTGGCTAGTGGAGTGTACCCAGGCAAATTGGAGAAAATAGCCTCTTTAGCTATGATCAGCTCTTGTACCTGGGCATGCTCCTGAGGGCTTAGCCGCTTCCCCAGCCGAACTCCCTTGGAGGGCTCTATCTGTCCTTCCTGTTCTAATAGGTCAGGTAGGGGCAGATTCTCCTGATCCTCCGAGGCAGAGGCGCATATCGCCGCCACGTCCTCTATCCTCTCATGGTAGGGTTTGAGCATATTCACATGGAGCATGCGTCTCTTCCCTACCCCTGAGGCATGCTCCACCACCTGGTATGGGCCTTGCCAGATGGCCTGCAGCTTGTCTGTGCAGACTGGTTTCAAAATCAAAACCTTCTGTCCCACTTGAAAGCTGCAGTCTCTGGCTCCCCTATCATACCAGCGGCGCTGGCGTTGTTGGGCCGCCTGGAGGTTGGTGCGTACGGCCTGGGTTAATGCCTCCAGTCGGTCCCTGAACTCCAGCATGTAAGATACAATGGGGTTACTGTTACAGATTGCCATTTGTAACTGGCCCTTTAAATGGAAAATTGCCCTGCTTCCCTGGATTGTGGAGAAGCCTATTTGCCAGCCTCCTGCCTCATGACTATGGCCCCTGGAAGATTGTGCCCCTGAAAACTTATTAACTTTTATTGGGTGTGTATGGCCCTTTAAGAACCGTCTGGGGACATATTGTGACTTTGCTGAACAATACCCCTTTAAGACTATGTCCCCAGACCTGTAAAATAACTTGCCCCTGGCTCTCTTCCACTTGGTTCAGTAAATAGGGCTTACTGAACCAAGTACCACACAGGCGGACCACCCAGAAGTTAAAGTGTGCAGGCAATTTACCTCCCAGGCTGTGAGGTTACTGCCGGTTAATTGCACGTGGCGGCGGCCATCTTTGTTCATTCGAATGCGGTCAGCGGTGTATGCTAGAGATTCTGTGGAACTGAAATCGGCTACACATTTTACCGAACACCGCTGACCCTTACCTTCTCCTACACTTCGTTTTTCAGCTCCAGAGACTAAGTCCCGTTCCGCATGAAATTGACCGACCGCCGCATGAAATTGACCGACCGCACAGCCCAAATCCATGGAACTGTTTTGGGCAGGAAATTGTGCTTGCGGTCGGTCATAAAGGGACCTCCAGCTAACTTTTGATCCACTGGGGGGATTTGGCTGATTTTTGGAAGTGTTTATGTTTAAAGTGTGCTGAGTTCAAATATGTATGGAGATTGAATGTATAGTTTTAAAGTTACAGTGTGTGTGTGAAAACTGTATTCTTATTGTATGTAATAATTGGTTTAACTGTTTATCTGAGGGGAGGGAATGTGTGGGCTGCACCAGATGTGTGATTGGTGATTTTATGCCTCCCCCTGGGAGTGTCCTGTTTGCATGTAACCTCAATAAAAGGCAGGCTGGGTGTTCCAGCACCTCAGACCTCTTCTGACCCTCTAACTTGCAGTCTTGACTCATGTTTGTAGGGAACAGCTATAATCACTACAGGGATTGCTATGCTCGTCATACTCCCTTAGCTACTGAGCTCTTGTAAGAGCTCTTGTTCCTGATCCTGCTTCGCTCGACAGAAGGAAGAGGCTCACCTACTGGAGCCTGGTCGTAGGTCCAGGGCGCAGAGCAGACGGCGAGATACCAACCCAGCAGCGGTGGTTCGTAGAGTCTGCAGTGCTTATGGTGGCTACGCAGTAGTTATGGTGTCTACGGTGCTGATGGTCCTTTGGTGAGCGCTAGGAGCATCCTTTTCTACGGTCCAACTTCCAGCCAGCCTGGAGGCAACCGTAACAGTTACCATCTGGGCTACTCTCTCCCTCCCAATGCTCTCTACTGTGGTTTAACGGCCCTCGCACCCTTCTCCCAAATAGCAATTCGAAGGGGGAAAAACCTGTCGACTCCTGGGGTACCTCTCTATATGCGAAAAGCAGATGGGGTAGGAAGCGTTCCCAATCCTTATGAGTCTCTCTAAACGTATGGAGCATCTGCTTTAGGGTACCGTTAAACCTCTCACATAAACCATTGGACTGGGGGTGATAGGCAGAGTTTACTATCGGCTTAATGCCACATACCCTCCAAAGTTGTTGGGTGACCTCGGCGGTGAACTGGGTGCCCCTATCAGATATTATCTCTTGGGGAAACCCCACCCTGGAAAATATTTTTATTAACGCTTCGGCTACCGTCTCCGCATGAATGTTGGATCGGGCGACGGCCTCTGGGTACCGGGTAGCGTAGTCCGCTACGGTTAAAATATATCTCTTTCCCGAGGGACTGGGTTTGGGCAGGGGCCCTACTATATCAACTGCTACCCTGCTAAAGGGTTCTTCAATAATGGGCAGAGGGCATAATTTAGCTTTGTGGCGGTCACCTCGTTTGCCTCGTTTGCCCACTCACTGGCAAATATCACAGGAGGTACAATATTGCCGTACATCTTTAGAGATCCAGAAAAAGGCGTGGGTCAATCTGTATCGGGTGCGTGTCATTCCCAGATGCCCAGACAAGGTAATGTCATGAGCTATCCTAAGCAGTTCTTGCCTATACTTTTGGGGTACTACCAACTGTTTGGTCGTCACTGTGACTGACCCCCCCACTCCCCTTTCTGCCATACAATATAATAGCCCTTTCTCCCAGGTAAACTGCTCCCCCTCTAACCCGGCCTGATCTGTGCTCACTCTATCCCTGTATACCTGCAGTGTGGGGTCTGAATTCACCTCCGCCTTAAATTGGGTGGGGGTATCCCAGGTCATACGTGTCAAGGGGGTGTCATGGTCTCTTACCTGAGCCTCAGTGTGTGCTTGTGGAGCCGTGGTGCGCGCCTGCTGCCGGGTGGTCACTGGATGGGCTTCCTGATGTGGAGTCTGGGGTACAAAAGCAGAGGTCATCTGACCCAAGTCATTCCCTAGCACAACATCCGCTGGCATGTTCTGCATCAGGCCCACCCACCTCTACCATGCCCTCCCCCGCACCCCAATCCAAATGTCGGTACACATTGGGTAGTCAGTACACTGCTCCCCCTGCCCAGTGGGTAGTCGGTACACTGCTCCCCCTGCCACTCGTACTGCCACTGATCCGCCGGTGTGGCTCGAACCGACATCACCTCATGCAGGATTCCCAGGGGTTCTTCGGCTTGAGCGCTCAATACCTCTTGAGCGGCTGGCTCCATTTGGTAATGGTGGGCAGCAGCCCTTGGTGCCAGGACTTGGTTCCATGCCTGTCTGCTCCGGTTCTGGGTGCACTCACGTGATATATGTCCCCACTGCTTGCAGGTGTGGCATTGTATATTAGCCCGTCCATTATATCGGGAGGGTGGTGGTGGATTCCCCTGCGATGGACGGAAAGGTGTTGCTGTGGGAGCGGTAGGCGGTAGAGTACTGGGTTGCCCCGTGGGTAAGTCTTAGGTAGGGGCCCATGATGCCTCCTCGCTTCAAAATGTTGGTCAGCTAATCGGGCTGCTTCAGTTAGGGTGAGGGGTTTTCGGTCTCTCACCCATTCCTGTGCCTCTGGGGACAAGCCGTTAAAGAATTGCTCCAACAGCATCAGTTGTCATAACTCCTCCATAGTGGTGGCTTGGCTGGCTTGTATCCACCCCTGTGATGCTTGATCCAGCTTGTGTGCCCATTCGGCATGTGAATCTCTTTCCAGCTTGCGCAGGCCTCTAAACTTGCGCCGGTATGCCTCCGGGGTAATGGCATATCTTTCTAGTATCGCTCTTTTCACTTTAGCATAATCCTTGCTGTCCTCTCTGGGTACAGCGCGATATGCTTCTGCTGCCTGACCGGCCAGCTTGCCTGCCAGTAATGGGACCCATACTGTCTGTTCCAAATCATGTAAATCACACAGTCTCTCAAAGTCCTGTAAATACCCATCAATCTCATCCTTCTCCTCGCAAAACATCTTAAAGGCATGATATGGGATTTTGGGTTTTACCTGGTTGCTGAGCGAAGCAGTAATGGATTCTGCTCGGGAGGGTGCATTCCGCGGACTGTGTGCCATCACGTACTCCTGCACATCCGCCATCACCACGGACAGCATGTCCTGTGGTACAGGTTGGGGTAAAAAATCCAGCCTGGTCCTCATTTCCCTCTGGTAGAGGGTCTCTTCCATGGCTGCTGGGGGTGTAGCGCTGCGAGCTCTGTCTCCTTCCATCAGTTCGGCAATCAGCACAGCTTTGGATTTGTTGCTGGCTATCTTACCCCTGGCTTCTAGCAGTTCCTTTAATGTCTGCCGCTTTAATGTAGAATAATCCGTATCCATTCACTTCGGTATTCGGTTCTTTTGTTGCCTTCCAATTGTCATTCCCTTTTCCTGTTCGGCAGTTTAAATTGCACGAATTGCGCTTTTCGGCTGTAAGGTTGGATCCCGTCGCTTGCCACCAATTGTAGCGGAGTGAAATATTAAAATCCACGATCTCCGCTGGTATTAAGGGTTAATCCACAGGCAGCGCTGAAAAGTAAGGCAATATCCCAAATCCCACAGTAACCGGACGGGAGTCTGGGAGTCAACTGACGTCTTTATTCACAGCTTCCAGTATTTATACAATTCCCCATGCAAGGGGTTTCCAGACAGACTTAGCAGGGGTAATACAGGAGGGGACTACATGGGGGACTTAACATTCTGGACATTTCTCCTATCAGGCACTGCTGCACGAGAGGGATACTCCCACTGGGATACACCGTTAAGTGGATTATCCTTCGGTGCAACAGAACCGACATTTCACGTTAAAATCTATAACTTCTCCATCATTCACTCTATTTGCACGAATGAACGGTCGGTAGATAGCTGGGGTCTGGGGTTATAGTTCGTGAGAATACCGCTCAGATCCCAGCTAAAACTACCGAACACCGCACGAAATAGACTTAGCCATCGAGTCCGGTTTAAACTACTGAACACCGATGGGGAACATTAATGTGATGCGGGCGTAACTCCCGAAAGCTCTGGAAGTCCAGCGGTGTTCGTGTCGTGGAGTAGCCGTTTTCAGTTCCAGGCGCTCGACGACCAAACACCACTGGAGAGACAAAGGATCCAAGATGGCCGACCGCCGCGTGGTCGGTAGTCGAACAACGGCCACCTAGGAGAGCCTTTAATTACCGATTGCAACATTGTTGCAGTCGGTTAACGAGTGCCACACGTCCCTTGATGTGTGGTCTATCAGGGGGGCCCGTATTCGTTTCACAAACAGCCAGTATAGGCGCGGTTCGTGAAACGAACTCCATGAATGCTAGTGGCTTACGGCTGCTAGCATACGAATTCCAATGGCACATAATATACATCCAAGTTACATACACAACACAGCAGAAAATACAGACAACCTTTTGGCATATAAAGTTCAGTGTCCTAGAAGTGGCTGGGTTTGCCACATCCGATAATACTCGGTTCCAGAAACACAATCCACATTTAGATTGGGTTGAAGGAGAGATTGTGAGTTGGGGTGAGAGATGCAGAGGTGTTCTGACCACTCCCCACTCCACCTCCCCTGACCACACAGATACCGCCGCAGTATTTGGACTTTGTTCAACAAGGCCCAGTCAGAGGGGTTGCCACCACATAGACCCTATGTAACGGACTTTGGCTCCATGTCGATTGAACTGTATGTATGTGATCTGAGCGCAATCCGGTAATAATGTGCGCTCAGATCTAAGCTATCTGGGGATATGTAGGATGTCTGTATTTTTATGTAATAAATGTAACCTTGTGTATTTTATTGTATTTTTATGTCTTTTATTGTCCTTTGTCTGCCATGTGGCTAATGGAGTTTTCCCTCTGTCCTTGGAGATAATTGGATTACCTCTCAATTATCTCCAGGATAGAAGACTCTGAAACTAGTTTGGGCCGGAAAGCCATGCTGGCAGTGGGTTTTATTAGTACTTTTGCTAACTTTTGAACCCCTGGTCTGATTCGTGCCCTTTTTTTAATATGTTGTCCCCCTGAGTGGATTGCTTGTGAATATGTAATTTTTATGTGAATGTGATGTATAGTTTTAAAGTTATAGTATATTTGTAAAAACTGTATTTCTCTGCCTGTGATAATTAAATTTCCCATTGTGTAAGATAATTGTATCACAGGCAGAGGGAAGGACTTTACTGTGGGTTGTAACTGTTAATTTATTGGTTATTTTATACCTCCCTGTGGGCGGTCCTGTATGTGCAAGACCGTAATAAAAACCAGGCTGGGTGTGCCAGCACAGAGAGTTCCTGTTTTAACCCTCAAAGTGAAGTGTCGTCTCATTCTTGGGGGGAATTTGACTGTATGCCGATTGCCAGGAGTGTAGGCTGTTTGTAGGGCTTTTCCTGTTCGGCTGCTTCCAGGGTTTGTTTGTTTCCTGTTCGGGAGTTGGGGGATTCGTGCAGTTTGGAGTTCGGGAGGTTGGTGATTGCAGTAGCTGCTGGTCCATCTGAAAGGGGATTATCACCTAAACGGTTTTTATCCTCTTGTGAGTGAAACGGTCCGTTACATGGAGGTTGCAAGATATGCAACCGACCGCACAGGCACAGTCTCTGTTCCTGGGTATAAACGGCTGAAAGTACCAAATGAAATGGTTCTTGCCTGCCTTTATTGGAGTTCCCTTGTCCGTACGAGTCTTTCTACCGAACGGTGGCCCGTTCGGTAGTTTCGGCACGAACCTATGGAAGTCTGGAGGTCTCAGCGGTATTTGCTTAGTCGAGTGTCCGATTTTAGTTCCAGACACTCGACGGCAAAACACAGCTGTTCGTGAGTTTCAAAATGGCCGCTGCCACGTGTTCGTTGGACGAACAAAGGCCACCCAGCGTTCGTCAATTAAGCTGCGGTTAACCGCAGCTTCAGGGGGGCTCAATTGGTGGCACACTCCAGCTCCCGGGTGGTCGTGCATTCGGTAGTTTGTTCGGTAGATTCAATCTACCGAACACCCCGACAGAAAGGCACGAATAAGCCTTTCTGCAGGGAAAATAGAAGCTTTAACATGCAGGGCCATAGTCCAAAGGGAGCAGGCAAGCAACCAGACTTCTCCAGTGCCCGGTGGCGAGGTTGGTTCCGCCACACCCTATGACTGTGCCATAAATTTATTACTAGGTACTATGCCTCCAAAGGGAGGAGTGTATGCTCTATCCCCCCAAGAAAACCTTTGTTTAGAGGAGTATATAAAGGAGGTCCTCCTCACCCGCCGGGGCTGGGTTCTTCTTTGTCTCTAAAAAAGAAGGAGACCTACGCCCCTATATAGACTATAGGGGTTTGAATAGGATTACGGTAAAAAACGCCTATCCTATTCCCCTTATATCAGAGTTATTCGACAGGTTGAAAGGAGCTTGAGTCTTCACTAAGCTCGATCTCAGAAGTGCGTACAACCTAGTCAGGATTAAGGACGGTCACGAGTGGATGACCGCATTTAATACTAGAATGGGACATTACGAATACCTGGTTATGCCGTTTGGATTATGCAACGCTCCAGCCGTATTCCAGGATTTTATTAACGATGTCCTAAGAGAGTACCTCCACATGTTCGTTCTAGTGTACCTAGACGACATTCACATCTATTCCCCAGACCTAGAGACACATCACGAACATGTGAGAATAGTACTCAAAACCCTGTTAAAGAACGGTCTCTACTGTAAGCTGGAGAAATGCCAGTTTGACCAAACGGAGATACAATTCCTTGGATATGTTATATCTCCGTCCGGTTTCCAGATGGATCCCCGCAAGCTGGAGGCAGTCTTACAGTGGCCGTTGCCCAAGGGCCTTAAAGCTACACAACGCTTCATAGGTTTTGCGAATTACTACCGCAAATTTATTAAAGGGTTTTCTTCTGTAATTTCTCATATAACCAACCTAACCAAAAAAGGAGCAAATTGCAAATTGCAAATTGCAAATCATGGCCCAAAGAAGCAAGAGAGGCATTTGAACAGTTAAAATCTTTATTGTCCTGACCCATCCTGAGCCAGCCAAGCCATTTATTCTAGAAGTGGACGCGTCAAAAACAGGAGTTGGAGCCATTCTGTCTCAGAGAGGAAGTCCTGATACACCTTTACATCCCTGTGGATTTTTCTCTCGCAAACTCACACCTGCAGAGAAGAACTATGACATAGATATAGGGAACTTTTGGTCATTGTACTTGCCCTTAAGTAATGGCGGCATCTCTTGGAAGGTTCCAAAGAGCCACTTTTGATCTTTACCGATCATAAGAATTTGGCTTATATTGGAGACGCTAAGAGATTGTCCTCTCGTCAGGCTAGATGGTCATTGTTTCTCTCCCGATTGAACTTCGTAGTTACTTATAGGCCTGGGACCAAGAACACAAAGGCAGATGCACTTTCTAGACAGTTTGAGACAGATGAAGTTCCTGAACAGGAGGTATTTCCTATCATACCTCCAGAATGCCTTATTGCCACCACAGTTTCCGAAGTGTCTTCTCCACTCTTCTGTGCCATAATAGCAGATCAAACTCAGGCACCCATGGGAAAACCTCCGGATAAACTGTATGTGTCACCTCCATTAAGAAAAAAGGTACTTGATTTATTCCATGATAATCTCACAGCAGGTCATCCTGGAGTCCATAAAACCCTCTCTGCTATCTCCAGGAGGTTTTGGTGGTCTACTCTTAGGAACGATATCAAAGATTATGTGGGGGCATGTCAAATATGTGCCGTTTCTAAAGTTCCTCCTAGATCACCTCCTGGACTGTTACAACCACTGCCCATACCTAATGCTCCATGGACCCATTTAGCCATGGATTTTATTGTGGATCTACCCAGTTCAAACGGGTTTAATACAGTCCTTATGGTCATCGATAGATTCTCAAAGATGGCACATTTTATTCCTCTTAAAAAATTACCATCTGCTCAAGATCTCGTTCAGATATTCTTGAGAGAGATCTTTCGGTTGCACTGAGTGCCCCAAAACATAGTGTCTGACAGAGGTACCCAATTTATTTCTAGGTTTTGGCGTTCCTTTTGTAAACAATTGGGTATCGAACTCTCCTTTTCGTCAGCATATCATCCTCAAACAAATGGAGCAGCAGAGAGGGCGAATCAGTCTTTAGAATCCTATTTACGTTGTTTTATCAATGCCAATCAGTCTAACTGGTATGAGCTCTTACCCATGGCTGAGTTCGCCAGGAACAACGCGACTCATGAATCTTCTAATCATAGTCCATTTTTTGTAAATCAGGGTTATCACCCCACAGTTTTCCCTTCTGAATTCTCAGACACGGACATTCCTGCTTTAAACACACGTTTGGAATCTATTCATGATACTTGGGATTCCGTTCATTCAGCTCTGCAAAAGGCTTCGATACGTACTAAAGTCCAAGCTGACAAGAGACGGGGTGCCAATCCTGTCTATCTTCCGGGTGACAAGGTGTGGCTATCCACACGACATATCAAACTTAAGGTTCCTTCTATGAAATTTGCCCCTCGGTACATAGGTCCTTTTCGAGTCATCCGATGTATCAATCCAGTGACCTATTCCTTGGCACTTCCTGCCCATATGAGGATTGCCAATTTGTTTCATGTATCTTTACTCAAGCCTCTTACTTGCAATCGATACACTAGAGTGTCCACTCCTCCTCCGCCCTTGGTAGTAGGTGACCAGGAGGAGTACAAAGTTCGTTCTATAATGGACTCCGAATTATCCAGAGGTGTCTTGTCCTATCTTGTTGACTGGAAGGGGTATGGCCCTGAGGAACGTTGTTGGTTCATGCGCCCCGTCTTGTCCGGTCGTTTCACAACTGCTTTCCCCTCAAGCCGGGTCCTTCCCGCCCGGTGGGCGGTCTTCGAGTGGGGAGTACTGTCGCGGTTGCCGGCCCGCTGCGTGGCAGGGCTGTGCCCGACCGGCACAGCCTCGCCGACAGCACAAGCTTACTTGCTCATCGGCGAGCCGACAATCGTCTCCCAGCATCCTCCGGCCGTCGCACCCGGATCTAAAATGGTGCTGACCGCGTGGTCGCGCCTAGACGTAGCTCCGCCCCTGATGTTCATACTGACGTGCGCGTGACGTCACAACGTCAACGCGCACGCACGTTTTGGGGTCAGAGGTCGCCCTCTGACTAATCAGACCTTAGTGAGGGATATTTAAATCCCTAGCTCTCCTCAGTACCTTGCCCTGTCGTGGTTTCCTGTTCCTGGTTTCCTGAGAGTGCATTATCATATTGAATCTGATTTCCTGGTATCCTGATCTTGGCTTTTCCCTGGTTATTCTGAATTCTGGTTTCCCTGACTTGGCTTGTTTAAACGGTATTGTGTATTTTCTGGCTTCCTTGACCTCGGCTTTCCCTTTGACCATTCTCTGTCTCTAGCGTATTAGTCCGGCCATTCTAAGGTCCGGTTTACGCTCTATCCTTTTATTTTCCTTTTCTTTCTTATGTATATGTTTACATAGTTTCTGCGTGCTGGACCACACTAGTAGTCGTGACACTTGGTTTGATACAGAGAGAATGGAAAACCCCAGAAAGGGAGAGCCTTTACATGCAGACACTTTAAGGACCTCTTCAAGCTTCAAGGTGAAGATAAATGAGAGAAACTACCTAAAGTGGAAATTCAGGTAGCACAATTGTCTAAAAAAAATAAAATAAAACCAACAATACCAATTGGAGAAGTGTCTAGGCTAAAGGATCCCATGGACAAGCGGGCAGAAACATCATCTAGGAGAGCATACCAATCTACTGATTTCCAATACAAGGCCACATTGGCAGTAGCAGCTGTGGCTAAAACCCAGAATATTTGGATACAAGCCCTAGAAGATTGTATTATTGATGGTACAGACAAAGATCTATCACATCTTATGTTGAATTTGAGGTTATCAAACAAGTATATCATGGATATGTCAGCCGAAATTCTCAAATTAGCAGCTCGTATTATGGGTTTGTCATCTGTATCTAAAAGAGCCTTATGGTTAAGATCCTTGATGGCTCACATTGCTTCTAAATAGGCTCTGTTCGAACTGCCTCTAGAAAGAAATAAGCTGGGGGGCGGAGCCGACCGAGCTGCTGAATGGCCGCGTTCTAAAACAGCTCCGACTGCGCCAGACACACATCCGACCTAATTGGGCCGCAAAACTAAAAATGGGTCACCCAAAATGAGCAGCATCCTCGCAGTAAGCCTCCAGCAAGACCCCGTTGGGGAAATCGAGCGCCTTTACCAAATAACGAACATGGACCAATTGAGTGCCCTAAGTGAAATTAAAATTTTACTTTTATTAGATAGGTTAAAAAATATATATATATATATACACTATGTACAAGCAAAAATTATATATAAACCTATGTACAAGCGAGAATTGTATATAATAGCAAGGTTATAGCCACTGGTAATAGATATAGCGTAGTAGTAATATATTAGATCTGTGTGTGAAACAGGTAAAGTATAGTAAACAACCCACGCAGTGTAGTTGTAACTACTGCAGATAATAGTGAGTGCAGCGTTATGCTAACGTTCTTGTATAATGTGATACATATAAGTAACTATTATGTAGCCAAATCAGAGGACCTGTTCAGAAGTTTTCAGTGTACCTCTGGTGACACAGACCTGCAACAAATCGATGTTGCAATTGTGGTCTGCTGTAGTATTGAGCTATCGTATTTTGCTATACAGTGAACATAACAGACACTAACGTGATCAAAAATAAAAATGAAAAAATCTCTAAGTGTCGCCAATAGGGTGAAATGGCTGATATACGGGAGTACTGAAAGGGGTCTAATTCATGGATTTTCGGTGGGCTGTATTGTAATGACCCATGAGCAAAAAATATCAAATAGCTAAGATAACGGTTCACAAATCGTCACCGCTATTCAAAGAGTCTAAGAGGGCAAGAAAACCACGGCCCATAAATCACCCTGTACTGACAGTATTCAATAACGGGATTCGGAGGGTAATGTGGGCACAAACGATCTCAAGCCCACAAAGAAAGGTAGCAAAGAATCACCGATGTCCCCTTTTACCCTCCGAATCCCGTTTGCCATTTGACCCTATTGGCGACACTTAGAGATTTTTTCATTTTTATTTTTGATCACGTTAGTGTCTGTTATGTTCACTGTATAGCAAAATCCGATAGTTCAATACTACAGCAGACCACAATTGCAACATCGATTTGTTGCAGGTCTGTGTCACCAGAGGTACACTGAAAACTTCTGAACAGGTCCTCTGATTTGGCTACATAATAGTTACTTATATGTATCACATTATACAAGAACGTTAGCATAACGCTGCACTCACTATTATCTGCAGTAGTTACAACTACACTGCGTGGGTTGTTTACTATACTTTACCTGTTTCACACACAGATCTAATATATTACTACTACGCTATATCTATTACCAATTTGCAGTGGCTATAACCTTGCTATTATATACAATTCTCGCTTGTACATAGGTTTATATATAATTTTTGCTTGTACATAGTGTATATATATATATATTTTTTTTAACCTATCTAATAAAAGTTAAATTTTAATTTCACTTAGGGCACTCAATTGGTCCATGTCCGTTATTACTACCTTGGTAGTCTTTGTGGGTTAACCCCACTTTAGAGTGTTTCCCTAAATGCTTCCATCTCCCCCATTTTTTCTGCCTTTTCTGCCTACCAAATATTTCCGCGACCGGGCGGACAGCAATGCGGGCTCGATAGGCCCCAATATGGCGGCAGACTCCTCACCTCTCTGCATGTCTCCCTCGAGCCCGGCAGACTCAGAAAACTCCGTCCCTCTGACGGACGGAGACCTGAAGGACATCCTGCGAAATTTGCCCTCCAAGCAGGACATTGCAGGTATGCTGACCCGGCTAGAGGCCTCAGTCCAGGCCAAAATGGATGCGTTTAGCTCAGAAATTCGCCAAGTATCTGACAGGGTAGTCACCCTGGAAGATGACAGAGATACCATGCATAGACAACTGAGCTCCTTGCAGGCAGCTGTGGAGCATCAGAACACCTACCTGTCCACACTCCATAGGTCTATTGACGACCTGGACAACAGGGGGCGCCGCAACAATCTGAGGATCCGGGGTCTCCCAGAAAATTAACAAGAAGATGACATTAAACGAACTCTTCAACTTAATATTGGGTAAGCCCAGAGACTATCACATTTTACTGGATAGAGCTCACAGGGCACTGAAACCCAGAGGTATAGCAACTGACAAGCCCAGAGACGTCATCTGCAGACCCCACTACCATACCTGCAGAGAAGACATACTACACACGCTAAAATAGACCTCACAACCTTTACTATTTCATGATGCTCCAATAAACATCTACCCTGACCTCTCATGGCTGACCCTCCAAGCGAGAAGGATCTTACGACCTATAACAGATCAATTGAGATCCAGGAACCTGAGATACCGGTGGGGATTCCCGCTAGCACTGAGTGTCACATACAAAGGCACTCAGCACACGATACATTCCCATGCGGACATACCACTCTTCACACAGGCTCTCAACTTAACAGACCCTCATATCCCGGACTGGTATGGACCACTGCAAACGCCACTTCTACCTCAGCTGCCGCAGAGATCGCGATGGCAACAAACACCCAAGAAAAAGAGAACAGACAACCAGGACCCAGCGCAACAATGAACGAATCCCGAATCTGCGCACACAGCATGAACTGCTGCCAGCTAGGGCTTTAGGGCCTATCACCTCACCCGCTGCTGACACCTCCATGATGCCAGCTGCTGAACGAGGCCTACTCCAAATGGCTAAGGGGACCTGCTGATCCGAACACCTCTACTACGTTGCTAGAGACTTGGGAACATCTCTCGGGGCCAAATTCCCTCTAGGCTCTCAGAACACCTCTAAGTACCAGGTGACTGTATCCATAAACTGCTATGCTCATATCGCTATATGGTGATTTTTCCCGTGTTATGATATAGTGCAGCGATGTTCTAGTAGCCAACCCTTAATAGCTACACTTCTGGCCAACTGTCCTAATTTTATTAATTTCTGTGTGGAAGGCATTGAACCGGGCAACCTCTCCTATCCTCTCACAGCGCTGGCCATACCCAATAGTGGCATAGTTTGCTGGTATACAGTCCTGATTTAATGCACCTATCTTTCCCCCCACTATGCCGACCTGATGACTAAGCTGGCAGCAAATAGTTGTTGCGCATCAATGGGATCCTACCTATTGGCCCACTAAAAGAAGTTTAGACTAACCATCAACATATCAAAAAAACAAAAGATAGAATAACGTTGTTTACTATGCTTCTATAATCTCCTTACCAACTATGTCTATCTACTTGATGTATTGTGGAACATATATGCAGATCTGTGCTCTGGCGGCGACTGTTGATGACTGATACTCTTTCTGCTCTCTCACGGGAGTCACTGGTTGACATCAGTTGCCCGAGACCACCTACGCTCCTCATCTAATATTTACATATTAACGTATGATTACTTGACTACTTTCATTGTACTAGGTCGACGCGACCTACACTACAGTGTCACGAACGTCCCAGGTGGCGACATTCCATTCTGGGTCCGACACCAGAGGTTCTCCCCTCAGACTGCTGGCTGACGCCTGGTGCTAAGCCTGCGCCTCCTCGTAGTCTCAGGGGACAGTTACTAATTCGATTTACTCATGGCATACTTGTTTGTATATAAGTTAATTGTTGTGTTTTTTGCTCCCTCTTCACAGTGACCGACCCCCCCCCCCCTCCTCCTCTCCTCTCCACAGACATTCTTCATTGTGAGAGAGATAATTTTATTGGCACCCTCATAAACATACCCAGTGTCAGGATCAAGACAGGGATCCAACACGCAGTGTACTAAAACTATAAAGATGTATACCGGACCATAGAGTGGCCGGACTAACATCAAGCAAACAAGGAATGGTCAGGGACAAGCCGAGGTCGAGGGAACGAGAAGACAGGTAAGCGTAAGCTGGGCCGAGTATAAGGATAGGAGAGGCAAGCAAAGTCAAGAAACAAGCCAAGTCAAAACCGTAGAACACTAGGAGAATATAAACGCGCTGAAGGGACAGGCAAGCTGAAACCACGACACGGCAATGACTCAGTAAGTGAGTACCTTTTATACCCTGTCTCTTTAATTGATATCCACGCCCCCAGAACGTCCTAGTTTGAGATTTCCCGCGGGTCGTAACGACATTGACGTCATGACGTCGGCAGAGTTGCGCCCCGTCATAAAAGGGGGCAGGGCTATCGCGGCCGGCGTCCAAAGTGCCCAAATTGCTGGAGAAGAAGGAGGTGTGAGTGGCAGGTACCATGACAGTACCCCCCTCTTAGGAACGCTCTTCGGGCGAAAAGGACCAGGACGAGACGGAAAACAGGCAAGAAACGCCCGGAGAAGGCGAGGAGTGCGTTTATCCGCATGAGAAACCCAGGACCTTTTCTCAGGGCCATAACCTTTCCAGTCAACGAGATACTGTAAGCCCCCACGAGAGATGCGGGAGTCAAGAATAAAATTAACCTCAAATTCTTCCTGACACTCAACCTGAACAGAAGAGGGAGGAGTCGGGGCAGAGGTGTATCTGTTACAAACGAGAGGCTTCAGGAGCGAAACATGAAAAGAAAAAGGAATGCGTAAACCAGGAGGAAGAGCAAGTTGATAAGCAGCTGGGTTAATACTCCGTAAGACTTTGTAAGGTCCAATGTAACGAGGGGCAAATTTCATGGAAGGAACTTTCAGCCTTATGTGTCTGGTACTTATCCATACCTTATACCCCGGGCAAAAAATAGGAGCAGGCCTTCTGCGTTTATCAGCATGTTGTTTAAATAAGGCTGAAGTGTGACCAAGAACACAGTGAATCTGATCCCATAACTTCCTCAGATTGGCAACATGGTCATCGACCATCGGTATACCCTGTGAAGAGGACACCGACAGAAGAATGGTAGGATGGAAGCCATAATTCATGAAGAAGGGGCTATTATGAGTAGACTCACAAACCAAGTTATTGTGCGCAAACTCCGCCCAAGGAATCAAATCAACCCAATTATCTTGATGTTCAGACACAAAACAGCGCAAATATTGTTCGATCTTCTGGTTGGTACGTTCGGCAGCCCCATTAGATTGGGGATGGTAGGCCGAAGAGAAATTCAATTTAATACCTAACTGGGAACAGAAGGATCTCCAAAAACGAGAGACAAACTGGTTACCTCTGTCAGAGACAATATCTGCAGGGATACCATGCAAGCGAAAGATTTCCCGAGCAAAAATATCAGCTAATTTGGGTGCAGAAGGGAGCTTGGGTAAGGGGATAAAGTGAGACATTTTAGTAAACCTGTCAACAACCGTGAGAATAACTGTTTGTTTATTGGATACTGGTAATTCAACAATAAAGTCCATAGCCAGACTGGACCATGGTGTTTTAGGAATTTCTAAAGGTTGAAGTAGACCACAAGGAAGGGTGTGAGGCTGTTTATTCTTAGCACAGACCACACAAGCCATAACATATTCCCTAACATCCTTACGCAAGGAAGGCCACCAAAAACTTTGGGAAATTAGAGAATGGGTCTTATGAATGCCCGGATGTCCGGCAATCTTACTGTCGTGAAAGCATGAAAGTAATTCGCTCTGGAGATTGGGGGGCACAAAATACTTTCCCTCCGGAGTAGGCATAGGTGCCGTGCATTGAACCCCTTCAATCTTTAGCAGCAACGGAGAGTGCACTTTCAGACTGGTGTTAGCTATAATATACTGTTTGGGAACAATAGATGACATAGGAACTTCTGCGAAAGTGGCAGGTTCGTGTTGGCGTGAGAGAGCGTCAGCCTTGATATTCTTGGAGCCCGGTCTGTAGGTAAGTATATAATTAAAATGGGAAAGGAACAGGGACCAACGAGCCTGTCTGGCGGACAATCTTTTGACCTCTCCGATGAAAGATAGATTCTTATGATCAGTTAGAATAGCAACTGGATGTAGAGTTCCTTCTAACTGATGCCTCCATTCCTTCAAGGCTGATATTATAGCCAATAGCTCTCTGTCTCCAATGTCATATCTTCTCTCCGTGTCAGACAACTTTTTAGAAAAAAAACCACAAGGATGCAAAGGTTTGTCCAAACCTTGTCTTTGCGACAGTACAGACCCTATACCAGTCTCAGACGCATCAACCTCTAGCAAAAAAGGTAGAGAAGTGTCAGGGTGAACCAAAATCGGGCCAGAAGCAAAAGTCTCCTTCAGAGTCTTGAAGGCAGCCAAAGCTTCCGTAGACCAAACTTTGGTATTGGCACCCTTCTTAGTCATGTTAGTAATGGGTGCTATTATGGAAGAAAACCCGTTAATGAAGCGCCTATAATAGTTGGAGAATCCGATAAACCTTTGTATGGCTTTGAGTCCAGTGGGCAAAGGCCAGTTTAAAATAGACTGACGTTTACCAGGGTTCATCTTGAAACCTTCATCGGAAATGACATAACTCAAAAAATCTATCTGGGATTGGTCAAAACTACACTTCTCCAATTTGCAGTACAACCTTTCTAACTTGTCTGTGGTGAATCTCCTTGTCTCTGGAATGTATTAGTATATCGTCCAAGTACACTATACAGTCCTCTTGGAATTCTCTCAACACCTCATTGATTAGCTCCTGAAAGACAGCTGGGGCATTACATAGCCCGAATGGCATGACAGTGTATTCATAGTGACCGTAATGGGTATTGAATGCAGTTTTCCATTCATCACCCTGCCGGATTCTAACCAAGTTATACGCTCCTCGTAAGTCCAACTTAGTAAAGACTTTGAGTCTATCAAATAACTTGGTAATCAGAGGAATAGGATAAGCATTTTTAATTGTTATATTATTCAAACCCCGGTAGTCTATGCATGGCCTCAGAGTGCCATCCTTCTTAGTGACAAACTCCGTTTGGGAAAAAAACGAGACGGGGCTATGTATTCTGGGTTAAGCAGAACTGTTTTAATGGCCAAACAAGCATTTCTTTTATACACATTTTCCCACAAGGTTACCATCCACGTGGACCTTGTTGGGCACTGGAGACACAAACTTACCAGCCGAAGTCTTGTTGGGCAACGACATTGGGCCCCTGGCTTCCATTTATTTAACCACCACAACCGCTACAGCTTGCTCTGTGACCACCCGGTCCCAGACCTGTGTTGCAGAAAATGCCTCAAAAGGAAGGGAGACCCAGGTAAGCACCCCACCGACCCCTGACTGTAGCCAGTAAGCCCATAGCTTGGGATACCCCAGAGGAATTTGGGAGGGAAACCAGAGAGGACCCTTCCCTCCAGAAATACAGGGAGAAAGCCTAGACTAGGGGGAGGGGGGGATGAGCACGAAAGGTTTATCTGGGACAAAGATAGACTCTACCGGTTAACCGAAGGTAGAAAGAGAGGATGTGCCCCTTCCCAGAAGCGCCAACTGGTGGTACCTAAAAAGTACCGTTTGGAGCTTCTCCGAATTGGGCACGACATGCCCTTGGCAGGACACCTGGCTGGTAACCGCACGACCTACAGGAGCACCCAGACATTTTTATGGCCGGGGATCTCTAAGGACGTGCGGCGTTACTACAGCACGTGTGATGTCTGCCAGCGAGTGGGGAAAAGAGGGGATCACCCTAAGGCTCGACTGTTACCCATGCCAATTATCGAGGAACCCTTCAGCAGGGTGTCAGTCGACATAGTGGTACCCCTACCTAACCCCAGTCCATCCGGTAAGAAATACATTCTTACCGTGGTGGACTACGCTACCCGCTATCCGGAAGCCATCGCTCTGTCAAATATTCAGGCGGACACTGTTGCCAGTGCCTTGGCCGGAATTTTCACCAGAGTGGGGTTTCCGAACGAAATCCTGTCTGACAGGGGGACTCAGTTTAAGGCAGACTTAACCAGGGCCGGACTGGGGATACAAAGCAGCCCTGGAAAAAAAAAATCTATGCCAGCCCCATAAGTCATTGCGCCATATATTGCCGTATGTAATATGTAAGGCAATGTCTTGCCACCCCAGATGGTTGAGTATATATATATATATATATACACACATTAAGCATTCTCACATGCAGTGTTTACATTGCTTCCTAGTGACACCTCTAGTGACAGTCACTCAGACAGTCACTAGAGGTGCTTCCTGTGTCAGTGCTGCACAGCGTGATTGCACAGTGTGCAGCACCTACTATCAGGGCCTTTGCAGCCAATCCTATGGCAGAGCATTGGCTTGGCTCAGATCATCATGCTTGATGATGTCAGCCATAGAGGCAGGGCCAGTCGAGGGGAGACCAGCACAGCGTGGGGAGAAAAAAAAAAGGTGAGTAAAAACACTTTTTAAATACACACAGATACACCATGACACAGACACACAATGACACAGACACACACACACACACACCATGACACAGACACACAATGACACATACACACACGCCATGACACAGACACACGCCATGACACAGACACACGCCATGACACAGACACACGCCATGACACAGACACACAATGACACAGACACACAATGACACACACACACACCATGACACAGACACACACACCATGACACAGACACACACACCATGACACAGACACACACACACACCATGACACAGACACACAATGACACAGACACACAGACACACCATGACACAGACACACACACCATGACACAGACACACAATGACACATACACACACCATGACACATACACTCACACTGACAGAATTACAAATTTTTCCTGTGGGTGACAGGTAAAGACCGGCTGGGTGGGCTAGTGGCCGCTGGAGGTCTGCTGGCCGCTGGCTGGGGGAGCTCTTCTTGCGGCCGCAGGGATAACTTGAATGGCGGCCGCAGGGGAAGCTCTTCTTGCGGCCGCAGGGGGAGCAGGCTGTTCTGTCTCTGCTCCCCCTCCCTCGCGCGCAGCTTAATGAGACCGGAGCCGGAATATGACGTCATATTCCGGCGCCGGTCTCTTTCTAGCGCGCGAGGGAGGGGGAGCAGAGACAGAACAGCCTGCTCCCCCTGCGGCCGCAAGAAGAGCTTCCCCTGCGGCCGCCATTCAAGTTATCCCTGCGGCCGCAAGAAAAGCTTCCCCTGCGGCCGCAGGTCACCCTGGCCCCAGGTGCTGACGGCCCACCAGGAAATTTCCCAGTATCCCGGTGGGCCAGTCCGGCCCTGGACTTAACCCAGCAATTATGGGAGGTCTGTGGTATCAAACCCCTACTCATCTCACCCTACCATCCCCAGACTAACGGTCTCTGTGAGCGTTTTAATGGTACCATGAAACAGTTACTGTGGACCTATACAGACGAGTACAGAGACTGGGAGCGATTCCTGCCGCACCTCTTGTTTGCATATCGAGAGGTGCCCCAGGAGTGAACTGGGTTTACCCCCTTCGAACTGCTCTATGGGAGGAGGGTGTGAGGACCCCTCGATCTCATTCGCGAGCACTGGGACGGGGAAACAGAACATGAGGGGGTCCTTATCGTGCCATACGTCCTGGAACTGCGGAACCACATGGAGCAGTTGGCCCGAATGGCAAGAGATCATCTCCATGCGGCCCAGGGCAGACAGAAACTGTGGTATGATCGGGGCTGTAACGGACCGTTTCAGCAGACAAGGGGTTAAAATCCGTTTAGGCGATATGCCCCTTTCTGAGAGACAGGCACAGCTACTGCAGAACACCACACTCCCGAACTGGATACAAAATAGCACTTCAAACTGGAACCTCACGAATAGCTGCTAGCAGACGAACAGGAAAAGCAGACATCAGCTTACACTCCTAGCAATCAATCTCCAACAGCATACAGTGAATCCCCCCAAGAACGAGACAAGGCTCCGTGTTGAGGGTCAAGCAGTGGTCTGAGGTGCTGGCACACCCAGCCTGGTTTTTATTACAAGTGAACACATACAGGCCACACCCAGGGGGAGGCATAAAATAACCAATAGTATCACGGGTGCAACCCACACATCCCCTCCCCTTAGTGTGACACATAATCCCATTATACATACAGTTAAAACATGCTTTTTACCCAACTTTCATAACTCTAAAACCATACATCACATTCACATAAAAATACATATCCACAATCAATCCATTCAGGGGAACAACATATTAAAAATTGGCATGAATCAGACCTGGGGTTCAAAAGTTAGTAAAGTATCTTTTAAAACCCCTGGCAGCATGGAAAAATCTGGCTCACACAGGTTTCACAGAGGCCTCTATCCTGGAGACAATGGGGGGAAGTAATCCAATTATCCAGGGATAGAGGCAGACTCCATTGAGCACATGGTTACACAAAGACAGTAAAACACTTTTAAAATACATAAAGTTACTTTTTATACATTAAACACAGACATGTAACATATCCCCAGATAGCTCAGGTCTGCGTGCACATTATTAGGTGAATGGCACGCAGACCACACAAATACAGTTTAATTGCCATGGAGCCAAAGTCTTTCCCTTAGTCTTTCATTCTATGAATAGGCTCCATGGCATAGCTATCTGGGGGTATCACTGCTCACACAGGGCAAGTACCGAATGGCCCCACTGTATTTAAAGGGCCAGAATGAGTGACATGCACTCTGTTAGGGCCGAATACTGTTTTTAAAGGGCCCAATCTCCCAGGGACCATAATCACATGGCAAGAGGCTGGCAAGCAGTCCTCTCCAGGCCCAAGTGGCGAAGGGCACTTCGTCACAGGGGCGCCCGCCAAAGGTCATTCCAGGTGGGACAGAAGGTCCTGGGGCTTTGGCCAGTAAAGGGGAATAAGCTCCAGGCCTCCTGGCAGGGCCCTTACAAGGTGGTAGCGCAAATCTGCAATACCACCTATGTGATTGCCAGCAGGGCCGGTGCAAGGATTTTTGGCGCCCTAGGCAAAATAAAAATTGCCCCCCCCCTCCCTACCCCCCACCACCACCCCCCGGTATACCCGGCCCACGATGTGACATCACAAACCTTACATTTAGAATTAACTTTAAATTCTCATTTTAGTGAATAACCCTGTAGCTTTTGGTTCAAGACACTAACAAATTGCACAAAAATGCTTGTTTGAGAAAGCCCCAAGAGGCGGGGCGAAACGCGTCACGTAACCACGTGATCGACGACCACGGAAGTGATCGAGAAACATCCACCGGCGAGAGGCACTTCTGAACAGGAGAAAGACTAAAGTTTTATCTTTTTCATCACTGCAGATCTCTTTATACTGTGGTGAGCTTGCGGTGGACTTTACCGTTTTTTATATTTTGCTGCTTGGAGCTAGTTTTATGTCAATAAATTTTGTGCGTCTGACACAGTGGTCACTAAGAGCTTTTCTTCGGATCCCACGTACCCAAGGATCTGATCCTCCCTGGGCAAGATAGCCGTGAGTGGGGCTTATACCACTCTACACTTGTGAGTTTTATATCTATAGGGTTATTTATATATATATATTTATATTTTTAACTTTATTGCACTAGGAGTGCCTCCTGTTGTCCCCCCTCCCTGCTTTTTGTCTCCCTCATTACAGAACCCAGCTGCTATTACTGACAGGCTATAAGTATATACGTGTCAGTGTTTGGGTTTACACATTTATTTTGGGGTTTCTATTTACACCACTGTTTGCATATTGAGAGTCACTTTAATAGTTTGGAGGTGTCTCTATATATTTTATGCGCACTAGCACTTTTCTCTTTCTCTGTATTATTGTGTACCATTTTACCAGGGTATATTGCTGGTGCTGCTGCTTTTATTTATTGTCTATTTTTAAGATTTTGCGCCAATTTATCTTTCTTGTAAATTGCACAAAAGGCCACAATGTAAAATAAAGTGCGAATTTAAATCGTTTCATACATTAACATTCTGAAAGTGCAATACAACATACAGTTGTTAAGAGAAAAACCCATGCCCACATTTATATTATAGTGGCATACTTGCATAATATAAGTGCAACAATAGAAATGGTATGGTCATTCAAAGAACCCCAAACACATAGCAAAATAAATACATAAATGCAGCATACAATGTAAGTGCTAAACAACTTCGTAAACAGCTTCAACAACTTCGTAAACAGCTTAAATACTTTCTAGCAGTTATTCTATCGAAATCAATGTAACTTTTCTTTAAATTTCTCTTTAGTTTTGCACTCCATCTCGCTTACAGCTTTTAGTACTGGATCAGGTTTAAAGAACCTATTTAATGATCCAGCCATCTTAGAAGTGTCTTCCTCTTGGAGCCTTCTTTTCTTTCGAAAAGCAGCACCAGACAATTTCTTTCGTGGTGGAGACATCTTGTTCAATTATCAGAATAACTATTGTAGAATAAATGTACATCAAAAATGATTAATATTCAATTAATATTCTCTTTGATGATCATTAAACCACAATAATACCTGAAAATCATTTAGAAACCTACTGTACATATGTGCGCACGTGTGTGTGTGAGTGTGAAAGACGCTAATATATATGTGTATGTAAGACTATGGCTAAGTTTTGCATGTACGAGAGCAGTTGATGTAAACATGAAGAATTAAAAATGGAGAGGGCAAGTGAGAGCGAGCACCCCCCATGCACAGACACACAATCATACAGCGTCACAACATAATTACACAATTACACACAGTCACAAACATTCACCTTCAGTCATACATGGGCAGTCACATTACAAAGTCACATACAAAGTAATTCAATCTTCTATCTGAGTCCATGCAACAAAATGTAATGGGGAGTTACTCTGTGTACCCCCTCCTTCTCATCACGCAGGTTGAACTATTCCTATCGCCCCTTGTTGGCACGCTACTGAAGTGACAATGTTTCAGCCTCAAAATACAGATTAGGGAACAGTGCACAAAATAAATCCAGTTTGAAATTGTATGAAGCTACTTAAAATCACCTCTACTAGCAAAAAAAAAAAAAAATTGGGATTCAGTTACACGATATGGCGATATCCATGTTACAGTTCCCCAATATCCCCATTTCTCCTCTCCTGCCCTCCCCCCTTCATTTGGCTACTGTTACGTTCACCTTGATTCCCAAAAATTCACACTTTTATAAATGAACCTGATAAAACATAGTTCAAATTGTACATTTCATTAAAGAGACATTTTTTATGAACCATTACCACTACATAGCATAGTGGTCTGACACCGCCCCCCATGTAAGTAGTGTGACCGAAAGCAAGGAATTGTGCTGGAGGGAATCTATATACCTCCCCAGATTTTGCAAGGTTCCTACTTTGTGTAATTAGCCCCAGGGAAATGTGTAATGTTATAATGAATGTTGCACTTTAAATATGTGTATATTTGGGCCCTGGGGTGGAGTACTTGGAGAGTAGGGTGGGCCAGTGCTCCACTCCACATTTTGGAAGTTGCTTGGAACCTACAGGTGAGAAGTCCAGTTCCAGCATTTGAATCCTAATTTAACTCACCTGAAAAGGATTGCCAATTACCGGTGCTATTAAGTACTCCCCTGCCAAGGAAGGAGGGAGATTGTGTTTGGTTTCTGTGAGTGGAAACAGAGAGCTGAAAACCCTGAAACAGTAAGGTTGTTTATGTTGGGAAATGGACAAGCCATCCAACCCAGTTAGCTAATTATTTTGTTTAGTTAGTGCTCAGAAGAGCAAGGCTTTTGTTTGATATATTTTTGTTACCTTTATACCTTACTGTGCATTTATTTTGGAACCTCAATAAAAGAGCAAGTTAATTTACCTCATCCAGCGTGTGAAGTGTCTCTAAAGCCTGAAAAGACTGTGTGTAACACCCCAATCCCAGGACAAGGTACCAAGGGAAAGGAGTACTTTTGTCACAGTAGTCAAACCGTATTAGAGCATGTGGCGAAACCGACCTCGCCACGTGTCCTTGGAGGGGGCTGATTGCCCGCCTCTTGCCTTTGGACTATGGACCAGACTTTATGGGAATGTGATACCCCAGATAGCTATACCATGGAGCCTATTCATATAATGAAAGACTATGGGAAAGACTTTTGCTCCATGGCAATTGTACTGTGTGAGTAGGATCTGCGCGCTATTCGGTAGTTTTGTGCGCTCAGATCCCAGCTATCTGGGGATATGTGAAATGTCTGTGTGTTATGTGTAAATGTGACTTTATGTATTTTAAAGTGTTTTATGTCTTTCTGTAACCATGTGGTTAATGGAGTCTGCTTCTAGCCCTGGATAATTTGATTACTTTCCTCTTTGTCTCCAGGCTAGAGGCCTAGGTAAAATCTGTCTAAAACGGTTTGCCATGCGGCTAGTAAGGGACAAAAGATACTTTTAGTAACTTTTGAACCCCTGGTCTGATCCATGCTATTTTTTAATATGTTGTTCCCCTGAATGGATTTTTATGTGAATGTGATGTATGGTTTTAGAGTTAGGAAAGTTGTGTAAAAAGTATATTTTAAACTGAATGAATAATGGGATTATGTGTCACACTAAGGGGAGGGGATGTGTGGGAGGTAACATCTATGTCATTGGTTATTTTATGCCTCCCCCTGGGTGTGGCCTGTAAGTGTACAAGTGTAATAAAAGCCAGGCTGGATGTGCCAGTCCAGAGTTCCTGTTTTACCCTCAAAGTGATGTGTCGTCTCATTATTGGGGGAAGGACTTATTGCTTGCTGTTCCAGTTGACTGCTAGGAGTGTAAGCCTATTCGTATGGTTCCTATTCAACGGTCTACAGCATTCCTATGCTTGAGAAGATTCATATGCTGCATCGGTTCGGTGATTGTGGTGTCTGCCAGAGTGCTTGGAGTCCTCAGGAAGCGCTAGGAGCATCCATTAACGGAGGTACCCGGTCGGGGTGCCAGGTGATCCGTTACAGAGCAGTTTGACTTCTTACCTTACACTTTTCGTGTTATAAGAACATGGAAGTCCCTCTAGTGGCTGTCTGACAGACAGCCACTAGAGGATGACTTAAAGGGAATCTCCAGTGCCAGGAAAACAATCCGTCTCCCTCCCACCCCACAATCCCCAGTTGCTGAAGGGGTGAAAACCCCTTCAGTGACTTACCAGAGGCAGCGACATGTCCCAGGTCGCTGCCTGCTCCTCCCCCGCCGCTCCACCTTCTGCCTCCGTCGGCTGGTGGGCGAGACTGATCCAGCCTGCCGCCCGAGGAGACCTAATGCGCATGCGCATTAGCGCACCCCATAGGAAAGCATTGAAAATGATTTTCAATGCTTTCCTATGGGGATTTGAGCGACGCTGGAGGTCCTCACACAACGTGAGGACGTCCAGCGACGCTCTAACACAGATAATCTGTGTTATAGAGCAGGAAGTGCCCTCTAATAGACAGTCACTAGGGGAGGACTTAACCCTGCAAGGTAATTATTGCAGTTTATGAAAACTGCAATAATTACACTTGCAGGGTTAAGGGTAGTGGGAGTTGGCACAAGTGGTCTGGGTGCCTGGAGTGTCCCTTTAAGCTCCTCCATGCAGGGCGTGGAGACGCTTAAAGGGACACTATAGTCACCCAGTCTACTTAAGCTCAATGAAGTGGTCTGGTTGCCAGGTCCCTCAGGTTTTAACCCTTCAGATTATTGGGGTTAAAGGACCACTCTAGGCACCCAGACCACTTCAGCTTAATGAAGTGGTCTGGGTGCCAGGTCCAGCTAGGGTTAACCCATTTTTTTAAATAAACATAGCAGTTTCAGAGAAACTGCTATGTTTATAAATGGGTTAAGCCTTCCCCAAAGCCTCTAGCGGCTGTCTCATTGACAGCCGCTAGAGGCGCTTGTGTGATTCTCACTGTGAAAATCACAGTGAGAGCACGCAAGCGTCCATAGGAAAGCATTGTAAATGCTTTCCTATGCAACTGGCTGAATGCGCGCGCAGCTCTTGCCACGCGTGCGCATTCAGCCGACGGGGCGGAACGGAGGAGGATCGGAGGCAGAGAGCTCCCCGCCCAGCGCTGGAAAAAGGTAAGTTTTAACCCTTTTCCCCTTTTCAGAGCCGGGCGGGAGGGGGACCCTGCGGGTGGGGGCACCCTCAGGGCACTATAGTGCCAGGAAAACGAGTGTTTTCCTGGCACTATAGTGGTCCTTTAAGTCTTCCGGACAGCCATACTAGAAGTGCATCTGCGACACTGGAGGCATATAATGTCCATAGGAAAGCATTGAGAAATGCTTTCCTATGGACACATTGAATGCCTGCGCGGCACTTGCCGCTCATGTGCATTCGGCTCCGCTGTTGGACAGGGGAGCTGACGCCAGCAGGAGAAGAGCTGGAATAATCCCTTCAGCGCCACAGGAGGGGGACCCTGAGGGTGGGGGCACCCTCAGGGCACTATAGTGTCAGGAAAACCACTTTCGTTTCCTGACACTATAGTGAACCTTTAAACACCAGTACTGCACACAGTATCTTTACTCTGTTTACCTTTTAAAAGCCGGCAGCGACAGGCTATAGACACCAGAACCACTACAGTAAATTGTAGTGGTTCTGGAACTATAGTATCATTTTAATGAGGCAAATAAATTAGTACTTATGTAATAATATGACTATTCACTAAATAATACAAAATATTGTTTTTCCTACTTACCACACCAGATGATGATGGTCTCTGGCTGCAGGGGAAGCAGGATTCAGCTACAATCAATACAGGAGGAGGCCTGGCCACTGCAAGCATACACCTTTCTTCTTGAAAATCCCCCTCGCTGTGCTCAAGGCAAGGCCGCAAGGGGGTCAGGTAAAGGTCACTTCCGGTTCCGGGACTTCCCGCCGCCAAGCGCACTCTCTGCGGCCGCCCAACCACTGCCTCCAGGCTCCAGCAGCAGTCCAGCTCCGCCTCCAGGCTCCATATGGAACAGTGAGTGAGTGGAGTGCCGCCCGTGCCCGTGCGCGCCCACCCACCTTCACTGCTGCGGCGTGGGTGGGCGGTCTCATGGGGGCGGCACTCTCTGCGGCCGCCCTCCAGCCAGGTTCCAGCAGCTCAGAGCGGAGCGAGCGGGTGGCGGTCTCATGGGGGCGGTCGCGTCTCTCTGCGGCCGCCCTCCAGCAGCTCCGAGCGGAGCGAGCCTCCCCTCCATGATCATCTCATCTATATGATCATCCATATGAGAAGTGCCGCCGGCGGGCGGCGGCCAATTGCCGATTCCTTCCGGGTGCAGGACGCTGGCGCCCCCTGGTAAGGTGCGCCCTAGGCAGCCGCCTAGGTCACTTTACAGGCGGCGCTGGCCCTGATTGCCAGCAGCGAAGACGAAAGGATCCGCAAATCCTTTCATGTCAACCTTTTGAAAGAGTATCACAAGAGGCCAGAGAACATGGCGGCCATATGCATTCCTGCTACAGAAGACCCTGACAGCCTACCTATCCCAGACCTACTATCCCACCTCTGCCACCAATGTAACGGCCACCCAGGTTGTTGGAGGGGTGTATGCCGTTGGAGAAATCCTTTTCCCAGCGAGAGGCTGTCCTGCAGAGTGTTCCCGATATCCCATCTGCTGGATCAGTGTAGAGAGGGAGGCAGAACTCTTACAAGAGCTAGTGATTAAGCTGGAAGCAGGTCCCCTTCAATAACAAAACAAGGCTACATATTGAGGGTTAAGCAGAACTGTTTTAATGGGCACACAAGCATTTCTTTTATACACATTTTCCAACAAGGTTACCACCCACGTGGACCTTGTTGGGCACTGAGGACATAACATAACAGCCAATCATTTACAGTTATACAGTTTAAACACTGCTATTCATTACTGCACATTCCTCCCCTCTGCTTGGGAAATAATTGAGTTAATTGCTGCATCAGCTCAATTATCTCCAAGCAAAAAATATACTTTTTACCCAATTTTTGTAACACCAAAACTATACAGTCAATTTTAACCCCTTAACCCCTTAAGGACACATGACGTGTGTGACATGTCATGATTCCCTTTTATTCCAGAAGTTTGGTCCTTAAGGGGTTAATAAAGTTACATTTTTGGAACAAGCATAATTGGGGGACACACATACTCAAAAATCACACAAATCCGTTACGGGGGAGATAGCCGAACGTCCCTTCCCTGCCCGGCCGCAAACGAGTCTCCTGCCCAAAATAGTTCCATGTGTTTAGCTGGTGCGGCCGGTCTCCTTTTGTACAATAAAAATACCGAATAGTCAGCTTTTTATGGTCGTGTGCCGCTTTGTTCATGCAAAATTTTTACCGAAAGAATGTATTCCCATCATCCTCTAAGCAGTGAGGTGTATTCCCATCATCCTCTAAGCAGTGAGGTGTATTCCCATCATCCTCTAAGCAGTGAGGTGTATTCCCATCATCCTCCAAGCAGTGAGGTGTATTCCCATCATCCTCCAAGCAGTGAGGTGTATTCCCATCATCCTCCAAGCAGTGAGGTGTATTCCCATCATCCTCTAAGCAGTGAGGTGTATTCCCATCATCCTCTAAGCAGTGAGGTGTATTCCCATCATCCTCTAAGCAGTGAGGTGTATTCCCATCATCCCCCAAGCAGTCAGTGAGGTGTATTCCCATCATCCCCCAAGCAGTCAGTGAGATGCATTCCCATCATCCCCCAAGCAGTCAGTGAGGTGCATTCCCATCATCCTCCAAGCAGTCAGTGAGGTGTATTCCCATCAATCCCCAAGCAGTCAGTGAGGTGTATTCCCATCATCCCCCAAGCAGTCAGTGAGGTGTATTCCCATCAATCCCCAAGCAGTCAGTGAGGTGTATTCCCATCAATCCCCAAGCAGTCAGTGAGGTGCATTCCCATCATCCTCCAAGCAGTCAGTGAGGTGTATTCCCATCAATCCCCAAGCAGTCAGTGAGGTGTATTCCCATCATCCTCCAAGCAGTCAGTAAGGTGTATTCCCATCAATTCCCAAGCAGTCAGTGAGGTGTATTCCCATCATCCCCCAAGCAGTCAGTGAGGTGTATTCCCATCATCCCCCAAGCAGTCAGTAAGGTGTATTCCCATCATCCCCCAAGCAGTCTGTGAGGTGTATTCCCATCAATCCCCAAGCAGTCAGTGAGGTGTATTCCCATCAATCCCCAAGCAGTCAGTGAGGTGTATTCCCATCAATCCCCAAGCAGTCAGTGAGGTGCATTCCCATCATCCCCCAAGCAGTCAGTGAGGTGTATTCCCATCAATCCCCAAGCAGTCAGTGTAGCGGAGTAGAGGTACGATCCAAGGTATCTCCGCTGGTAGACAGGAACAGCAATCCAAGACAGGTGATGTGGATTAATTTAGAAATAAACAAATATGTTTAAATGTCTATCTGTTCCTGTCCAAATCTGAGATGATTAAATTGCGTATACGCAGAAGTAAGCTCACACTGACACATGGAGTTCAGGTTAAAAGCACTTCAGAAAATTTAATACAATCTGGTTGGAAAACAGTTGTGCAGATCTTTTTAAAAGCAAAATGACATCATCATTGAATATCAGATAATAACTAATAAACATCATTGATTGGATTAAACATTATGTGACTAACTTCGTGTCCACCCACCAATATTATTAATTGGCTCAGGGGTTTGAGTGACCAGCTAGGTGTCCTCCCACCGGGAGGTGGTATTGTTCTGGGCAAGGGTGTGGACAGAAGGCTCAGGCGCCATCTTTCCCAGCATGAGGTTTACTCGGTGGAAAGGGGGGCTTGAGCGTCATTTTACACAGTCAGTGATATCAGGCCTCATGTCCAGGTGCAAGGTCTCTTATGAATAGAACATTTCATTACTACTGTGTTCTCGTGGCCTTCAAACTATACTATCTTACAAATCCTAAGGAGTAGCCGGCAAGTCTTAAGGAGTAGCCAGCACCTCCTGGTACTTGTCCTTGTAGGAAACACTGTCTTTGTCTACTGTATTAATTGGGTTGGGAAATTCAGTCACGTAAGGTAGTTTTAAAATGAACAAGTTAAGTCATGAGGACAAAATGGAGGATTTGAAGAAGTCAGGTTAGGAGGACAAAATGGAGGATTGTCACAATATAAGGTTAAAATGGAGTTAGTACAATAATTCAATACAAGTACAATAATAATTTTTAATAATTCCACATCAGTCCCCCCTATGAAATGTTAGATTCTAAGAGATAAAACTTTATTATGTTAGTATCAGAAGACGTGTTAACCCAAAGGCACAAAAATGACTGGAGTAACGGTTCTCAAAGTCTTCTTAGTTCTTCAGAGGGACATCATAAATAGACAAGCTTACATTACCATATGGACTTGTGTTATCTGGAATATAGGCACAAGTAGTCATGGTGACAGGTAAACGTTGTTGGTTGCAATAGATATAATACATGCAAATCAAAATATTATTATTATTATTAGCAGTGACGGTTGGGAAAATGGACTCAAACTTTCCTTTTACTGCAAAATCATCTGGTACCCCCCTTGGCACACCTATGGCATCCATATATATATATATATATATGTGTGTCAAACTTTCCCTTTAGAGGGGTGCTCCTCTTTATGTTCTGAAGCATGAATGTGGTGTGTCAAGAGTACCTTGTCATGTATTATGTGTATGGACATAATAACCTTGGCTAGGGCGCATTTGCTTATGCATTGTAGTATTAAACCTGTCCCACGCTACATCAGCGTAGGTGGACTCGGATCATTTAGTCAATATTAATATCACCACAAACTCAGGATGGGCAAATAATCCTGAGGAAGCTTGGCGTTTGGATCTCTTTAGCTTCACGAGGTCTCCTTTTGGGGTCCTCGGCTTTCCATCGATGGCAGGTGGTCAGGCATTATTATGGCCATCAAACACCTACTTGCTGGTATCTTTTTATTTAACAAGTCATTTTTTCTTTAGAGTCAAAAGTGTGTCAAAATCAACAAATGTCACTTCTCATGTTGCAGAGAGAGTCTTGAATCTGGAACAATGAATCCACTGAGTGATCTCTGCAACTTTCACAATGCACTACTGGGTATATGGTCTTGGATGTCACATTGATGACCGGCTAAACTTCTGGCCATCCTGACAAAATGTCTATGATAACTAGTGCATATTTGACCCAGTAGCTCTTTGTCATCTGGATTCTTGAAAGGGATATTGAGAGTTAGCTAGGTGCTTAGGGGTATTTTAGAGATCAAAGAGTTCATGAGGGTCTTGGATAGGTATAAAGTTCCATGGGCTCACTGCCCAGTACATGTTTTTGGGTAAACAGAGCTTAAGAGCGTTGGAGTACAGCCCGTCTTCAAGGGTTGCCCCTTTCTGTTTTTCCAGCTTTGTATTTCTTCAGGGTCAGTAACTGCTTTGTCATTCTTTTAGAAGCTTGAGATCTGTAGGTAGGATCTACATGGTGAGTATAGAAGTTTCTTTAGCGGACACCATTCTGTCCACTTCCCTTGGTGCACTTGTGGCTTGGTTGGCAGCTTTTAGTCAGCTGAGTGGTGCTTCTTATCTTCCAGATTGATCCAAAATAATGTGCTGCACCCAGGGCATGTCTTGAGTCAGTGTAGATATTGTCATGTCTTCCTTCAGGCATTTTGTATGCCACTGAGAAGGCTGTCAATTCAGCGTCTTGAGCAGATGTGAGTGAGGAAAGTGAAGGTGCTTGACGTACCTGATCTTCTGTAGCAACAGCAAATCCAGTATGGTACCTTTCCTCTTTATCCGCAAACAGAGTGGAGTCAGGATCTGGTAAAGCTACTTTGTCTTTCTATTCACAGTTCTCTTGCTGACCCCCCTCTGTAGAGATTTGTAAATTGAATGTTCATGTTTTGTTCTAATGAGTCAAGTTCCTTTCATGAGATTTCTGGGGACTTAGTGAAGAAAAAAACATGAGGGACAGCCATCTCCCTTACTTCCATGGGAATCTGGGTCAGGGCCGCACTATTTCCTTGAGAGTGCCCAAAACAGTTCTTTCATGTCTGAATAATTTTAATTTTTCGTTAGTGTGGTATTCCCCCCTGGGAAGTGGCGGAAGAGTGGCCAGAGCAACTTTTCTTCAAAATATAATGTTGTCAGGTAGAGGCAGAGTTGTCTATGGGTGGAGGAAATTGGTAAGGAATAAGAAGGGAGGAAGCATATAAAGGATATAGATATGGTGGTGGGGAGATGGAAGAATGAGTAGCGGATAGAGTGAGAGGGAAGAAGGTGGAGTAGGAGGAGGAGAAGGAGGAGTAGAGGAGAAGTAGGAGGAGAGAGGAGAAGGTGGAGTAGAGGGAGGAGTAGGAAGAAGAAGGAGGAGTAAGAGCAGGAAGAAGGAGTAGGAGGAGGAGAAGGTGGAGTAGAGGGAGGAGTAGGAGGAGGAGGAGGGGAGAAGTAGGAGGAGAGAGGAGAAGGTGGAGTAGAGGGAGGAGTAGGAGGAGAAAGTGGAGTAGAGGGAGGAGTAGGAAGAGGAGGGAGGAGTAAGAGCAGGAAGAAGGAGTGGGGGGGGTAGAGGAGAAGGAGGAGGAAAGAGGAGAAGGTGGAGTAGAGGAAGGAGTAGGAGGAGAAAGTGGAGTAGAGGGAGGAGTAGGAAGAGGAGGGAGGAGTAAGAGCAGGAAGAAGGAGTAGGAGGAGGAGAAGGTGGAGTAGAGGGAGGAGTAGGAGGAGAAAGTGGAGTAGAGGGAGGAGTAGGAGGAGAAAGTGGAGTAGAGGGAGGAGTAGGAAGAGGAGGGAGGAGTAAGAGCAGGAAGAAGGAGTAGGAGGAGGAGAAGGAGGAGTAGAGGGAGGGGCAGTAGGGGAAAGTGGGGGACTGTAGATGAAGGGGAGGGATCGGTGGGAGGAATAAGCGGGGGTGGGCAGGTAAGGGAGCAAACAGGTGATGTAGCAATGGAGGATACATCAGAAATCAAGACTAGGTAGAAATGCAATGGAGGCTGCAAATAGCCCATGTACAACAACTATTAACTGGCCCTATGCTTTCCCTAGAGAAAAATAATAAAAGGCTAACATGCTCATCTTGTCTCCACAAGCCTCGAACGTTTCACTCCCATGGGTGGCCCATGATGGCTTGCCCACCACTTCTCCACACGGGGTCTTGTGCCCGCGGAGACAGACGCTATCCCTGACTCTCGTTCTTAATTTAATAATTTATAATCTAACATCTCAAAATGTAATTTCTACTTATATCACAAATATACATTATCACAATTTTATGTCTCGTAAATGGGATAAAATTTATTCTACTCTTTACTGATAATGTATTTTTAAAACATACAAAATAGACAAATAACATTGCCTTCTGCAAAATAAATGGAAAAGATAATGGAGATTTTGTTAAGCTTATAAATGGCTATACATTAATTCACATTTCTTGTTCTCCAGTTTCTGGCTGTTGATGACAATGTACAATGTAATAGAGCAGCGGAAAATGCTAGTAGAATGCTTGGTTGCATAGGGAGAGGTATTAGCAGTAGGAAGAGGGAAATGCTCATGCCATTGTACAGAACACTGGTGGGACCTCACTTAGAGTACTGGATACAGTACTGGAGACCATATCTTCAGAAGGATATGGATACCTTAGAGAGAGTTCAAAGAAGGGCTACTAAACTGGTTCATGGATTGCAGGGTAAAATTCACCAGGAAAGGTTAAAGGATCTTGACAGGTATAGCTTGGTGAAAAGACGAGACAGGGGAAATATGATAAAAGCATTTTTAAATACATAAAGGGAAACAACACAGTAAAAGTGGAGACTATATTTAAAAGAAGGAAAACTACCATAACAAGAGGACATAGTCTCAAAAATAGAGGGACCAAGGTTTAAAAATAATATCAGGAAGTATTACATTACTGAGAGGGTAGTGGATGCATGGAATAGCCTTCCAACTGGAGTGGTAGAGGTTAACTCAGTAGAAGTGTTTTAAGCATGCGTGGGATAGGCATAAGGCTAAGCACTTGCTGCTAGTAACAGATCTAGAATTAATATACTATAATGCCCAAAGTCTCAATTCCTATGCATATGCAATAATAAAATATCTGGGCTTACAACAAAAATTATGTTAGTCAGTCTTTAAACTTGGCTTATTCATTTGTTCAAGAAATCTTGGTTTATTAGAACTTTCTTTTAGTAAATGTTCTTTAAGATAACCCTTCTTTCAGCATGTTATCAATCTTTGTACACAAAGCTAAAACACACTTGTTACTTATACGTGAAACGATAGACATATATATTCTATCTACATATTAACCAATACTTGTCACAGACACCTTCCTGACACAGGGAAACTAATAGCAGGATAATCCTAGTAACCGTAACCTTTTTGTTCATAATATATGGGAATTAAGGAAGACAGCATGTCTTTAAGATAGGATGAGCATGACACAATACACGGGCGGAAAATAAATAAATAAATAAAATAAATAAATAAACTCACGGAATGCAAACAATATACCTACAGCCATTAATCACTTTTCCTCTTCACAATCTAGCTTAACAACTTTGCATATTCCCTCTATCCACATTGCATAGCAATGCAACAAATCACACTTGCCTTTACATTTTTAACTCGTCCAAATAATTCTCTATTCCTGCATCAGATTCACTTTCCTAACCTTCGTAATAAACACTGAGCTACATCCCTGACTCCTTATCTTATACAACAGTCTTGGAGAAAATAATTTGTTCCATTGCTAAATCTTATTAGTTTCTGAATAATTTTACTGAACGCAGAACTGAAAAACCAGGAATGTCACCCCTCCCTCTCCCCCCTCGCGTCTCACAGAAGGCAAGGAGAGAGCCAGCATGAAGTTTTTTAACCATGTCAGCGCTGGAAAGACAGTTACGTTACAATTATTGCAAAAGCAAAGAGACACAAAAACACAACATTTAATAATACTCTTCAGTGAAACTCAATACAAAACCCCCACCCTCTACCAGGGTAATGGCTAACACAAAATACAAAAAACAATTATTATAATATACATACATTCTTAACCCTTTGTGATCTAGTTCTTCCTCAACCCTACCTTCCTGCTGAATAGCATTGCTACTCTGTACCAGTAAGCTTGCTTTCTTCTCTGTCAGTAATCTACCACATGAAGGCACAGCAATTTTACACACTTTAGCAATCTCTATCTTCAACTAGATCACACGCGCTAGCCAGCCCTTATTGGGCTTTTCTAACCCTGTTCCATTCCCCTCCTATACAGGCGTCCCAGATATAGGGGGAAAAGGTTTTAAACAGTGTCTACAATGGTGGACTGACACTCGAGAGGGGTGGGTCCCCCCCCAGTGCGTCTTCCCAAAACGTAGACTAGTCACTAATTGGAGGTGAGAAGTGTGTGACCAATCACTTCTCTCACAATAGAAATAGGAGAGGATAGAATAATAATATAGGAAGTATAGAAAAGGGAAAAGGCAAGGAAAAATCCTTAGAGACAGACACAGGAGTTCATGAGACTCCTAATTAAACAGACAAGACAACAATACAATTGAAATACAGTGCATGCATTACAGTTCAAATGAAATCAACAATAATCCCTTTCCTTCTACATGTGCTTACTCCAAAGTCACCTTTCTCAACCTCGTAGTGTCCCCGCTCGGAGAACGACTTTCATAAGTCTCACTACCAGCGGCCAAGGATAACAGCTAACACCGGTCCGAAATCCTTTCCAGCCTCCCTCTACTCTGCAGTCCACAAGAATGTGGCCACGTCTATCCTCATTCCCGTAGTGCCCCTATAAAACCCACTTTATAAGTCTCACTACCACGTGATGCGAAAAACAAGCAATACCTGCCTGAATTCCCCCAGGAAACAAAGTCCCCTGCCACAAGGCTAAGTCTCCTACCACGATTAAATAATCAGTGGACCTTCAGCTCAACTAGAGCCGAAGGGTCCGGGTCAGGACGTCCCCAACTCAACTAGAGCTGGATGGTCCGGGTCAGGACGTCCCCAACTCAACTAGAGCTGGATAGTCCGAACGCGCACAGTGAAGCTAGCTAGGCTATCAAAGTGACACAAACTTGGATCACAGGAAACTATGATTCTACACAGATCCCACAGTTCCACAAACTTCTTTTTCCTTACAGCCACAGCCACGAGGCTCCTAAAAGAAGTAAACAGGCAAAGAAGACCCCCCAGGAACACATCCACGGGTCAACCCCTCTTTTTCCTTACAACCACAGCACCGTGGTTCCTAAAAGAGGTAAAACAGGCAACAGAAGACCCCCCAGGAACACATCCACGGGTCAACCCCCCTTTATCCCAAAAGGGGTAAAATACAAACAGATAGACAGACACACTGAAGACCCAGGCAAGTCCCCTCAGGTCCACCCCCCTTTATCCCAAAAAGGGGAAAACAAGCAAGACAGAACCCCAGGCAAATCCCCTGCAGGTCCACCCCCCCTTTATCTCAAAATGGGGAAACAGGCAAACAATTCAAACACAATTCAAACACACCCAGGCAACAGATAGACTAAAATTGCAGGTAAACAAGTGAGTAACGAGACACCGGGCAAGATATTACCTGTCTTTGATGTCCTCCCGGGAAGCAGTCACAGACACGTGGACGGGTCAATCAAAGGGGCCGGAACATACCGGTGGCTCTGCAGAAGTCTCTACCGTGTACTTGGAGGTGATCAGTCTCCCTTCCTACCCCCAGGATTCCCCCGTCCAACAGCATCTTCCTTAGGACGGCTCACCGGCCAGACATAGCCCGATGCCCCACGTTGGATGCGCCAAATTGATGTGGATTAATTTAGAAATAAACAAATATGTTTAAATGTCTATCTGTTCCTGTCCAAATCTGAGATGATTAAATTGCGTATACGCAGAAGTAAGCTCACACTGACACATGGAGTTCAGGTTAAAAGCACTTCAGAAAATTTAATACAATCTGGTTGGAAAACAGTTGTGCAGATCTTTTTAAAAGCAAAATGACATCATCATTGAATATCAGATAATAACTAATAAACATCATTGATTGGATTAAACATTATGTGACTAACTTCGTGTCCACCCACCAATATTATTAATTGGCTCAGGGGTTTGAGTGACCAGCTAGGTGTCCTCCCACCGGGAGGTGGTATTGTTCTGGGCAAGGGTGTGGACAGAAGGCTCAGGCGCCATCTTTCCCAGCATGAGGTTTACTCGGTGGAAAGGGGGGCTTGAGCGTCATTTTACACAGTCAGTGATATCAGGCCTCATGTCCAGGTGCAAGGTCTCTTATGAATAGAACATTTCATTACTACTGTGTTCTCGTGGCCTTCAAACTATACTATCTTACAAGTCCTAAGGAGTAGCCGGCAAGTCTTAAGGAGTAGCCAGCACCTCCTGGTACTTGTCCTTGTAGGAAACACTGTCTTTGTCTACTGTATTAATTGGGTTGGGAAATTCAGTCACGTAAGGTAGTTTTAAAATGAACAAGTTAAGTCATGAGGACAAAATGGAGGATTTGAAGAAGTCAGGTTAGGAGGACAAAATGGAGGATTGTCACAATATAAGGTTAAAATGGAGTTAGTACAATAATTCAATACAAGTACAATAATAATTTTTAATAATTCCACATCACAGGTACAAGACAGGTAGCGTAGTTACAATCCCTTCCCTCCAAGAACTAGACGACACATAACGTTTTATTCACACACTTGCAGTATTTATGGGAATTCCCATGCAAGGGGTTTCCCTACAGACAATTCAGGGGTGGAGGAACAGGGGACTACGTGGGGGACTGAACCAGAGAGACATTTCCCCCATAATACACTGCTGCACGAGAGGGACCCTCCCACCAGCATATACTGTCAAGTGCATTATCCCCTCGTGCAGCAGAAACACGTTTTTACATTAAAATACATATTTGCAATATTGTTCGTCAGATTTGGGGCGAACGAGTGTTCGGCAGATAGCTGGGGTCGGAGCGCACATTCTCTGAAAGTGCCGCTCCGATCCCAGCTTAAATAACCGAACGCCGCACATATTACATTTATTTTCAAAGTTCTCCCCAAACTACCGAAGGATCCCATAGACCCCGATACCGAAAGACCGGGGCTCCCGAACGGCTTGGAAGTCCAGCGGTATTCGTGCCGCCGAGTGTCCGATTATAGTTCCAGACACTCGACGACCGAACGCCGCTGGGCTAACAAAGGATCCAAGATGGCCGACCGCCGCGTGGTCGGTAGCCGAACGACGGCCACCCGGAATCCTCTTAATTTACCGTTTGCAACAATGTTGCAACCTTTAATGAGAGCCACACGATCTTCTGAGGGTGGTCTCCATTCGGCAGTTTGTTTGTTTCACGAACAGGGATGGAAATCTCTGTCCGTGGAACAATTACCTGTATGCCGACGGGTTTATACCGCCAACATGCGAACACGTTGAGTATACATTACATTACTCCTGCGTACCCTTGTTTCTTAAAGGGATACGTACAGGCTTTAATAAAAATACAGGTTAATAAAGGCTGCTGCCGCCACAATGCTCCCCCAGAACCAAGCCAGCATACACAGTCTGATCCCAACGGATCGGCTTGGGGATGTCTGGAGGAGTACCCACAGATCACTTGTCCAGTTCAGTTTGTCGAGATAACCCGTCGGCATTTCCATTTAGCTTCCACGGGCGATATTGGATGGTGAAATCAAATGGCTGCAGCGCCAAACTCCAGCGCAGCAGCCTGGCATTGTCCCCTGACACCCGGTTCAGCCAGACCAACGGGTTGTGATCTGTGAGCAGCGAGAATGTTTGCCCATACAAATAGGGCTGCAGCTTCTTGAGGGCCCACACCACGGCAAGGCATTCCTTTTCGATGGCGGCGTAGCTTACTTCTCTGGGTAAAAGTTTTCTGCTTAGGTAAGCTACCGGATGTTCGCCGCCATCTGCTCCGACCTGGCTCACTACTGCTCCCAATCCAAACATTGAAGCGTCTGTATGAACGAGAAAGCGTTTAGCTGGATCAGGAGCAGCTAAAACAGGTGCATTAACAAGAGCATTTTTCAGGAGTTGGAATGCCTGTTCACACTCTGGGGCCCATACTACTAACTTAGGGAGGTTCTTGCGGGTCAAATTGGTGAGGGGCTTGGCCAGGGCGCTGTAATTAGGTACGAACTTTCGGTAATACTCTGCGGTTCCCAAAAAGGCTAGTACCTGGGTTTTATTGCGGGGGGTTGGCCATTTAGCTACGGCCTCTATTTTGGCCGGCTCAGGTTTTTGTTGGCCACTGCCCACTCGGTGTCCTAGGTATTGGACCTCTGCCATCCCTATGTGGCATTTACTGGGTTTGAGGGTTAATCCGGCCTCTCGGATGCGGTCTAGGACGGCCCCTATGTGGTTCAGGTGATCCGTCCAGGAATAACTAAAGATCGCTATGTCATCTAAATAGGCGCAAGCGTATTCCTGAAACCCATCTAATAGTCGGTCCACCATTCTCTGGAAGGTGGCCGGGGCATTCTTCATCCCAAATGGCATGACCTTGAATTGGTACAGGCCAAATGGGGTGACGAAGACCGATTTGGGAATAGCGTCCTCGGCTAACGGGATTTGCCAATACCCCTTGCAAAGGTCAATGGTGGTTAGATACTGGCCCCTGGCCATTTTGTCTAATAATTCGTCTATCCGGGGCATGGGATAGGCGTCTGACACGGTTTTATCATTGAGCCTCCGGTAATCCACGCAGAAGTGGGTAGTTCCATCCCGCTTAGGCACGAGTACCACTGGGGATGCCCAGGGGCTATCCGAAGGCTCAATTACCCCTAACTGTAACATTTCCTTCAGCTCCTTGTACATGTTCCCCCCCACTGCTTCGGGAATGCGGTAGGGTGGTTGACGGAGTGGGGTCGGATCTAGGGTTTCCACTCGATGGGTAGCTAATGGGGTATATCCAGGGAGGTTGGAAAAGGTAGCTCCTTTTTCCCTAATTAAACTTTGGGCCTGGGCTTTCTCCTGGGGATTTAAGCGCTCTCCTAACTGTACGGCTGCTAGATCCTCTTGTAAGGTTTCTCGGGCTAGCATGTCAGGGAGGGGTAGGTTATCTGCGTCCTCAGCGGCCGAGGCGCAGATGGCGGATACTTCCTCCGTGCGCTCGCGGTAGGGCTTCAGCATGTTCACATGGAACATGCGTCTGCCTCCGGGCCCGGCGCAGGGGCCAATTATATAGGTGGTATCGCAGACTTGCTCTACCACCTTGAATGGGCCCTGCCAGGAAGCCTGCAGCTTATCAGTAGGAACGGGTCGTAGGATTAACACCTTCTGGCCGACCTGAAAGCTGCGGTCCCTGGCTCCTCTATCATACCATCGGCGCTGTCGTTGCTGAGCCGCCTGGAGGTTGTTACGCACAGCCTGTGTTAACTCCTCCAAGCGGTTCCGGAACTCTAGCACATAGGGTACGATAGGAGTGCCGTTAGTGGTCGTTCCCCCCTCCCAGTGTTCTCTGATTAGGTCTAGGGAACCCCTCACTCTCCTTCCGAACAACAATTCGAAAGGAGAGAACCCGGTAAACTCTTGGGGGACTTCTCTGTAGGCGAATACAAACCATTGTGTGGAAATCTATTCACAAACCGGACTTTACATAGGACACGAGGACATGCGTTTAGACTGGAAGAAAGAAGATTTCGTCTAAGGCAAAGGAAAGGTTTTTTTTACTGTAAGAACAATCAGGATGTGGAATTCTCTGCCTGAAGAAGTGGTTTTATCAGAGTCCATACATATGTTCAAACAGCTACTAGATGCATACTTGCAAAGACAGAATATTCAAGGATATAATCTTTCAATGTAGGGTAATAACTGCTTGATTCAAGGATAAATCTGACTGCCATTCTGGGGTCAAGAAGGAATTTTTTGTCCTAGCTTGTTGCAAAATTGTGCTTCAAACTGGGTTTTTTTTTTTTTTTTTCCGTTTGGATCAACAGCAAAAAACAGGTGTGAGGAAGGCTGAACTTGATGGACGCAAGTCTCTTTTCAGCTATCTAACTATGTAACTATGTAACTATGTAACTATGAATAGTAAGTGGGGTAAGAATCGCTCCCAGTCCTTTTGGGTGTCTACGAATGTGCGGATTATTTGTTTTAGCGTTCCATTGAAACGTTCGCAGAGGCCATTGGACTGGGGGTGGTACAGGGAGTTAAGGATAGCTTGGACCCCACATACTTTCCAAAGCTGGTGAGTGACCTCGGCCGTGAATTGGGTACCCCTATCCGAAATAATCTCCCGGGGTAATCCCATACAGGTAAATATGCGCATAAGGGCGTCTACTATGGTCTCGGCGTGTACATTCGTCAGGGCTACTGCTTCGGGGTACCTGGTGGCGTAGTCCACTACGGTCAATATGTATCTCTTGCCCGAGGGGCTCGGTCTTTTCAGCGGTCCGATTATGTCTACCGCTATCCTGCTAAAGGGCTATTCGATTATGGGTAGGGTGTGGAGTTTGGCCTTGTATCGGTCCCCCCTTTTTCCCACTCTCTGACAGGTATCACAGGTATTACAGTAATGCTTAATATCCTGGGATATCCCTGGCCAGAAGAAATTCTGCAGCAGCCGATGTTTGGTTCGGCTGATCCCTAGGTGGCCGGACAGGGGAATGTCGTGGGCAATTCGCATTAGTTCCTGCCTATACTTTCGAGGCACAATTAACTGTTTGATGGGGACGGGAATCGATCCGGCTACTACTTTTTCTGCATACCGGTATAATAACCCCTTATCCCAAGCATATCTCTCCCCCTCTAGGCCAGTCTGGTTTTTATCTATCCGGTCTTTGTAAACCTGTAGGGAGGGGTCTAGGGCGACCTCGCTACCAAATTCTAATGGGGCATCCCAGGGTAACACAGTGTGATTAGGAGGGGCCGGGCTTACCTGAGCCTCAGAGTCGATGGGTGGTGCCGTGGTGCGAGCCTGTTGATGGGTGACGACTGGGTAAGCCTCCTGGGGAGGTGGTCGCGTAACAAAAGCGGAGGTTAGCTCCCCCCAAATCATTCCCCAAAATAACATCCGCAGGCAAGTCCTGCATCATCCCCACTTCTATTTGTCCCGCCCCCGCTCCCCAGTCCAAATGTAGTTTAGCCGTGGGCACTTTGTAAATAGCTCCCCCTGCGACTCGTACTGCAATACAGTCCCCTGTGAGATGTTCTGTGGCCACTAGATGGTTCCGGACCAAAGTGATGGTGGCCCCGGAATCTCTTAATCCCTCCATCCGCTTTCCCTCTACATGGACCACTTGCCGGTGGCCTTGGCGGTTGTCAGATGCCGCCTGCACCGGGTTCACTTCATGGAGGGTGCCTAAGGGTTCCTCCATTTGAGTGGGGGTGGAAGGTTGAGCCAATGCTCTTGTCTGGTAGCAGTGGACTGCGGCTCGAGGGGTAGGTGGTGGTCGTTGAGGGGTCCAGGATGGTCTGGCCCGGTTTCGGGGACAATCCCTTTGTACGTGTCCAAGCTGGTTACAGGTATGGTACCGGATATGTGCCCTGTTGTTGTACCTGGGGGGTTGTGAAAGGTAGGTCCCTCCTGGTCGGGGAGGATCTACCGGGGTTGGTCGGGAAAAGTTGGGCGGGGAGTACACTTTAGTGGATGAGCGCTGTTCCCGCCGGGTGTCCTGATGCTCATCCGCTAGCTTAGCGGCCTCTTGTAAGGTGCAGGGTTTACGATCCCTTACCCAGTTCTGTAGTTCGTGGGACAAGCTCTTGTAGAATTGTTCCAGCACCAACAACTGCATGATCTCTTGGGGCGTGACGGCTTTCGCTGCCTCAATCCACCCGGTAGCTGCACGCTGTAGCCGGTGTGCGAATTCTGCATGCAAGTCTTTTTCTGGTTTGATCAGCGCCCGGAACTGCAGTCGGTATGCCTCAGGTGTAATGGCATACCGTGCGAGGAGGGCTAGTTTTACCTTCTGATAGTCCCGGCTATCCTCCGCCGGCACGGCTCGGTAGGCATCTGCTGCGCGGCCTGTTAGGTTACCAGCTAGCAAGGGCACTTGGTCTTGGGTGCTGATGGCATGCAGCTGGCACAACCGTTCAAAGTCCTGTAAATAGCCATCAATGTCCCCCTCTGTATCGATAAAGGCTTTAAATGCCTGGTATGGTATCTTTGCTTTTGCTGGCAGGGTAGGGACAGACGTTGTGGTTCCTTCCCCTGCTTGTTGGTTCCTCTGCGTCGTTCACAGCATGATGTAAGTCTGTACATCGTTGTAAACTCGGTCTGCCATCTGGTCCGCTAGGGCTGGTGGGAATAAAGCCATCCTGCTCCTATATTCCTTAGCAAACTCGGATTCCTCTTCCTCCATCGGAGGTGCTGCAGCAGCTGCGACTCTGTCTCCTTCCATTAGCTCTGCGATCAGGACAGCCTTTGTTTTGTTGCTTGCTATCCTCCCTCTTGCTTCTAGTAACTCTTTTAGCGTGTCCCGTTTCAAAAGGGTATAATCCGTTTCCATTCACCGGCTGTTCGTATGTTTCTCTGTATTCCCGAACTCCGGTTTCATCCGAATGGTCTAGCTCACGGATTCGTATTCTCTTTTCATTCAGTTCGTTTAAATTCCTGCCGAACGCTTCTTGCTGTGTAGTTAAGATCCCATCGCTTGCCACCAATTGTAGCGGAGTAGAGGTACGATCCAAGGTATCTCCGCTGGTAGACAGGAACAGCAATCCAAGACAGGCACAAGACAGGTAGCGTAGTTACAATCCCTTCCCTCCAAGAACTAGACGACACATAGCTTGGAGGTCAACTGACGTTTTATTCACACACTTGCAGTATTTATGGGAATTCCCATGCAAGGGGTTTCCCTACAGACAATTCAGGGGTGGAGGAACAGGGGACTACGTGGGGGACTGAACCAGAGAGACATTTCCCCCATAATACACTGCTGCACGAGAGGGACCCTCCCACCAGCATATACTGTCAAGTGCATTATCCCCTCGTGCAGCAGAAACACGTTTTTACATTAAAATACATATTTGCAATATTGTTCGTCAGATTTGGGGCGAACGAGTGTTCGGCAGATAGCTGGGGTCGGAGCGCACATTCTCTGAAAGTGCCGCTCCGATCCCAGCTTAAATAACCGAACGCCGCATATAATACATTTATTTTCAAAGTTCTCCCCAAACTACCGAAGGATCCCATAGACCCCGATACCGAAAGACCGGGGCTCCCGAACGGCTTGGAAGTCCAGCGGTATTCGTGCCGCCGAGTGTCCGATTATAGTTCCAGACACTCGACGACCGAACACCGCTGGGCTAACAAAGGATCCAAGATGGCCGACCGCCGCGTGGTCGGTAGCCGAACGACGGCCACCCGGAATCCTCTTAATTTACCGTTTGCAACAATGTTGCAACCTTTAATGAGAGCCACACGATCTTCTGAGGGTGGTCTCCATTCGGCAGTTTGTTTGTTTCACGAACAGGGATGGAAATCTCTGTCCGTGGAACAATTACCTGCATGCCGACGGGTTTATACCGCCAACATGCGAACACTTTGAGTATACATTACATTACTCCTGCGTACCCTTGGTTCTTAAAGGGATACGTACAGGCTTTAATAAAAATACAGGTTAATAAAGGCTGCTGCCGCCACAGTCAGTAAGGTGTATTCCCATCAATCCCCAAGCAGTCAGTGAGTTGTATTCCCATCATCCTCCAGTCAGTGAGGTGTATTCCCATCATCCTCTAAGCAGTCAGTGAGGTGCATTCCCATCATCCACCAAGCAGTCAGTAAGGTGTATTCCCATCATCCTCCAAGCAGTCAGTGAGGTGTATTCCCATCAATCCCCAAGCAGTCAGTGAGGTGTATTCCCATCAATCCCCAAGCAGTCAGTGAGGTGCATTCCCATCACCCTCCAAGCATTCAGTAAGGTGTATTCCCATCATCCCCCAAGCAGTCAGTGAGGTGCATTCCCATCATTCCCGAAGCAGTCAGTGAGGTGCATTCCCATCATCCCCCAAGCAGTCAGTAAGGTGTATTCCCATCATCCTCCAAGCAGTCAGTGAGGTGTATTCCCATCATCCCCCAAGCAGTCAGTGAGGTGCATTCCCATCACCCCCCAAGCAGTCAGTAAGGTGTATTCCCATCATCCTCCAAGCAGTCAGCGAAGTGTATTCCTATCAATCCCCAAGCAGTCAGTGAGGTGCATTCCCATCATCCCCCAAGCAGTCAGTGAGGTGTATTCCCATCATCCGCCAAGCAGTCAGTGAGGTGTATTTCCATCAATCCCCAAGCAGTCAGTGAGGTGTATTCCCATCATCCGCCAAGCTGTCAGTGAGGTGTATTGCCATCATCCCCAAGCAGTCAGTAAGGTGTATTCCCATCATCCCACAAGCAGTCAGTGAGGTGTATTCCCATCATCCTCCAGTCAGTGAGGTGTATTCCCATCATCCCCCAAGCAGTCAGTGAGGTGTATTCCCATCATCCCCCAAGCAGTCAGTAAGGTGTATTCCCATCATCCTCCAGTCAGTGAGGTGTATTCCCATCATCCCCCAAGCAGTCAGTGAGGTGTATTCCCATCATCCCCCAAGCAGTCAGTAAGGTGTATTCCCATCATCCTCCAAGCAGTCAGTAAGGTGTATTCCCATCATCCTCCAGTCAGTGAGGTGTATTCCCATCATCCTCCAAGCAGTCAGTGAGGTGTGTGAAGGACTTTTATGCAATTGCCTTTATGCTTCAGTTTAATTCTCTCCCTGCTATTTTAAGGTCTATATTGTTCGGTTCCAAATGTCAAGAATGAATGTATTTTAAAGTGTTTTATGTCTTTCTGTAACCATGTGGTTAATGGAGTCTGCCTCTAGCCCTGGATAATTGGATTACTTTCCCCTTTGTCTCCAGGGCTGAGGCCTCTGTGGGACCTGTCTAAAACAGATTGCCATGCTGCCAGTAAGGGACAAAAGATACTTTTACTAACTTTTGAACCCCTGGTCTGATTCATGCCATTTTTTTATATGTTGTTCCCCTGAATGGATTGATTGTGAATATGTAATTTTTATGTGAATGTGATGTATGGTTTTAGAGTTATGAATGTTAGGTAAAAAGTATGTTAAACTGTAAATGTTCTGGCCAGCAGATAATTGAGCTATGTATATTGCTAAAACTCAATTATCTAGCCTGGCCCAGAGGAGGAGTTTTGTGTTGCATAAATTGTGAGTTCTGTGTGCCAGTAAATCAGTCTTGTTCCAGCATTAAGTTTTGGCTCATGTGTGGATTATTCGGCGATTCCAGGGATATTTCTACTTGTGGAATATTGGGTGATTTTACTTTTATGGGAAGAAGGGAATGCTTGACGGGGATATTTTCTACTACCGTCACAACTGGTTGGCAGCGGCGGGATTTTCCCTTCTACTTTCCTTTACACCAGGATTCCAAGCAGACACTGGGAACAGTGAATGGAAGGCTGGTACACCCTGCTTAAAAGAAATACACTGAAAGAACTACTGGAAGTCCGTGGAAGGATTGCTAGCAACAAAACCAAGCGGGTCATCATAGCAGAGGTGGGTAGAGGAGAACTTTGTCCAGGTCCAGGTGTCTCACCACGGCTGTGTGGGGGACTGGTAGTCTGCCTTGGTGGGTTGCTGAGTGGGCAGAGACCAGCGGTACTCTGCCCTGGTGCCAGTACTACCGCGGAAGTAGCCTGGTTGGAGCCTGGTTGTGGGAGGGAGAGACCGACTGTCTCCCCTCTGACTACACTGCTCTGTGGCTGGGGGACAGGACCGACCGTCCCTACCCCTTGGGCTGTAAGTGCAGAGACTACGGTCCCACCTGCACAGTTGCGGGGCTCAACATCTCCCCTTGGTGGGTTAGGCTGCCGCTGGAGAGGGGTGTAACAAGCTCCTCTCTCTGGACTGTCAACTGCCGCTGGGAAGAGGGGTTAACAGGCTCCTCTCCCTGACACTCTCTATGCTGGTGGAGAGGGGGACCAGCTGTCTCCCCTTTCATTATTTTCTTCTGCTGCTGGGGTGTGAGACTGACGGTCTCTGCTCCCTGGGGTACACACTGTCGCTGGGGAGGAAGGATTGCACCCTCAGCTCCCTGGGGTACATACTGCTGCCGGGGAGGAAGGATTGCACCCTCAGCTCCCTGGGACACACACTGCCGCTGGGGAGGACGGACGACACCATCAGCTCCCTGGGGTACACACTGCTGCTGGGGAGGAAGGACGGCACCCTTAGCTCCCTGGGATGCACACTGCCGCTGGGGAGGAAGGATTGCACCCTCAGCTCCCTGGGCTACACACTGCCGCTGGGGAGGAAGGACGGCACCTTCAGCTCCCTGAGGTACACACTGCCGCTGGGGAGGAAGGACGGCACCTTCAGCTCCCTGGGATACACACTGCCGCTGGGGAGGAAGGATTGCACCTGTCACGTTTAAACATTTGTTATGAAGGAACACAACTGCAGATTTCTTATAGTTTGAATATTTATTATAAAAAGTAGAAGATATTGTGACGTTAAGTCCAATTTACAGGTACTGTAGCTTTAATTAGTAAACGATAACTGAAGTCCACAATTACAGGCACTGTAGCTTTAAGTAGTAAACGATAACCGAAGTCCACAATTACAGGCACTGTAGCTTTAAGTAGTAAACGATAACTGAAGTCCACAATTACAGGCACTGTAGCTTTAAGTAGTAAACGATAACTGAAGTCCACAATTAGAGGCACTGTAGCTTTAAGTAGTAAACGATAACTGAAGTCCACAATTACAGGCACTGTAGCTTTAAGTAGTAAACGGTAGTAATTAGCAGACACTGAATCAGAAAGAGTCTCTTAGTAGTATTAACGAATTAGGTGATAAGAAGTTACAATAGCTGTTCCATAGCATTTAACTGAAGCAAGACAGATGCAGCTAACTTGTATAGTGAATGCGTTAAAGATAGCTGTAACTGGGTTGTTTTATAGAAGGACTTTGGTGACAGGAAATAACGGCTTTGAGATGTAACGCTTATCACAGAGGTTTTACTTAGCTTCCGGCACATAGAACACTGGTTCCCGAGATCTCCTCAGAGGCGGTTATCATAAGTGAAGAGAGTTCAGCTTTAGCCGTGGATGAGGAAAGGTGAAGGGAACTTGAAGTGTCATCCAGTCCGGTCCGGTAACAGAAGGCTTTCACAACGAAGTTGTAGCCGGTTCGTGAGTACGGAACGTAGTTCAATAATCCAGCGTCGATCAGCTGGTGCGGTCGGATTAAATAAGGAGACCGTGTCATAAAGGGGTGTGGCTAGGCTCCGTGGAACCAGGAAGTAAGAGGATACCATAGTTAAGGCATGACAGTACCCTCTCCTTAATGAGAGGTGCTATTGACTTGGTTTAGAAGGGTAACTTCTTTAAAGGAATAAAATGAGACATTTTCGTGAAGCGGTCTGTTACGGACCGTTTCAGCATGAAAGGGGAAAAATCCGTTTAGGCGATAATCCCCTTTTCTAGAGACAGGCACAGCTACTGCAGAACACCAAACTCCCGATCTGGATACGAAATAACACTCCGAACTGGAACAGCTGAACAAGAAAAGCATACAATCCGCTTACACTCTTGGCAGTCAGCTTACAATCCAATTCCCCCCAAGAACGAGACGACACTTCATTTTGAGGGTTAAGCAGGAACTCTGGACTGGCTCATCCAGCCTGGCTTTTATTACACTTGTACACTTACAGGCCACACCCAGGGAGAGGCATAAAATAACCAATCACATACATGGTTCCACCCACACATCCCCTCCCCTCAGATAACAGTAAACCCAATTATACGGCACACATTTTTAGCCAGGTTCTGGATGTACCCCAAAAACAGGGGGTACACCTTTAAATCCAGCATCGCTGGATAGCCCTTATTCAGGGGGACAACATATCCAAAAATCAGTTCATTCGGATAAACGGTTCAGGAGATATGGGGTTCCAAAGATTTGACCGACCGCATGGGTAAAGTATCCGAAAACAGTTCCATGCATTTTGGCCCTGCGGTCGGTCACAGACAAGGGAATGAAAACAGACGAATTGCCTGTGTTATAGAGCCTGGAGAGGGTTTGAATGAATTCCCTTGTTTGTGGGGTTCTTTCTACCGAACGGCGGGTCATTCGGTAGTTTGTATACGAATTTCTGGAAGTATGGAGGTCTCAGCGGTGTTTGCCTAGTCAAGTGTCCGATTTTAGTTCCAGACACTCGACGGCAAAACACCGCTGTTCGGTAGTTTAAGATGGCCGCCGCCACGTGTTTCCCGAATGGCGGCCACCCAGAGGACACAGAACACATTACATGATTGCCAATTACCCGTTTGCAACATTGTTGCAAACGGTAATTGGAGGCACACTTAGTCCTGGGTGGTCTGGTTGTTCGGTAGTTTCCTCCATACAATGAATGGAGTGATTCTACCGAACAATCAGATGAATGCTGTACATATATATAACCCAGGTTAACTGCATACAAAAATACATACATGACATTAAAGTATTAAAGGCAGGATTACTGTACTACGCTCCACAGTCTTAAAGGTACAGTATCCCAAAAGTCCCCATAGATCCACGGATGGCCCTTAAAGGCCCAGTAGCAGTAATATACATTATTACATGCCCAAATATAGTTTTTCCAGTACAATATGTCCAGGGGCCATAGTCACAGGGCAGGAGGCTAGCAACCAGGCTTCTCCAGTTCACAGTGGCGAAGTTGGTTTCGCCACACGGTCTACTACCACTAAAATGGTGGTATGATGGTGAGAAGGAGGTAGTTCCACCAAGAAGTCCATAGAAATGGATTGCCAAGGCCGTTCAGGAATCGGTAAATTCAATAATTGACCGAATGGTTGATGATGGACATGTTTGGATCTTTGGCATATAGAACAAGATTTGACATAAGATTCAATAGTTTGGTCTTGACGAGGCCACCAATAGTATCTCTTAGACAATTCAAGGGTCTTTTTTATACCTGGATGACCTGCCAGAGGAGAATCATGAATAAATTCAAGTACTTTAATTCTGAAAGAGGGAGGTACATAAATCCGGTCTTTAAAATAAAAGAGACCGTTTTTCTTGGATAATTTAATTGATTTGGGAAGTTCAAGAGCATCTTCACTGAGATCTTTAATGTCGTCAATAAGAGAAGATAAGATTCCAATGACTGTAGGCGGAGGAGGTTCAAATATAGTGTCTTTATGGATGCTGGAAAGGGCATCTGCCTTTTTGTTTCTAGACCCAGGTCTAAAGACGATTTGGAAATTGAACCGGGAAAAAAAGAGATTCCATCTTACTTGTCGAGCAGACAGTGTTTTATTGGAGTGAAGATATTCGAGATTTTTATGGTCAGTATATACGATTAAAGGGGTCTGAGCACCTTCAAGAAGGTGTCTCCAGGTTTCTAAAGCCACTTTGATACTTAATAATTCTTTTTACCCTATAGGATAATTCTTTTCGGCAGGAGATAATGATCGTGAGAAGAAGGCGACTGGATGAAGAGGTTCCTGAGGAGTTTTATGTTGAGAAAGGACAGCTCCAATTGCAATTTCCGAAGCATCCGTTTCAAGGACATAAAGATATGAAGGATTTGGAAGTTGAAGAACAGGAGCTGTTATAAACTTTCTCTTTAATTTATTGAAGGCAGTTTTTAATCGTTCAACCAGTTCATTGATGAGGGGAAGAGGATAACGATTTTTAACTGTTATTTTGTTTAAAGCTCTGTAATCAATGATAGGACGTATAGTCTGGTCTTTGTTTCTCACAAAAAACATACTTGAGGCAGCAGGTGAACTAGAGGGTCTAATGAACCCTTTCCATAGGTTTTCATCCAGATATTCTTTGAGAATTTGCAATTCAGACTCAGAGAGAGGGTAGATGTGCCCAAAAGGTACTGGGGCACCAGGTATGAGTTCTATAGGACAATCGTAGGAACGATGAGGTGGGAGCGTTTCAGCTTCCTTTTTACTGAATACGTCTGAAAAGTCTAAATAACAAGAAGGTATAGTTGGTTCTTTGGAGATCTGAAGAATGGGAATTTGTTGTAAACATGTTTCTTTACAATAATGGGAGTTAAAGGTGAGAGAGAAGGGAGACCAAGAAATTTGAGGGTTGTGGTTCCTTAACCAGTTGATCCCTATTATAACGGGATAGAGAGGTGATGGAATAACATCAAATACAGTGGGACCTCGGTTTACGAATTTAATTCGTTCTCCGGGACGTTTCGTATTGCGAAAAATTCGTAAACCGAAACACGGTTTCCCATAGGAATGCATTGAAAACCAATTAATGCGTTCCGGAGGTGAGAAAAAAGTCAAATAAAGTATTGTATCTGTTCAAAACTCTTTATAAAGTGCACTTTAAAGGCATAAATACTGTACAGGGACATGGTTAATCAAGCAATAACATTTCAAACATCCAACTTTATGTTTTAAAACATCACACATCAACTTTTAAAACATGGCAGACTGTTGGTAACATGGTACAGAACGCTTTAACTGGACATAAATCACACGTCAACAGGGAAAACATGGAAAATAGCAAAACAATTTCAACACTGTTTGGAAGATGAGGAGGACGAGGGCAATTGGGCAGCACTAACACAAGCAGGTTCTTCTTCATGTCTAGGCTGTTTTTGTAGGAACCTTTCCATTGTCTGCTGCCTCTGGCGCCTTTTAAGCATCCCTCGGAAAGGGGACATGATGTCTGTGTCAAAACTGCTCACAAGTCTGTGGGCTAGAGCCTTAGCTGGGTGGTGCTGCTGTACAAAAGTCTGTAGGTTTACCCACATTTGGCATGCCTCCTTGAGTTCCGTGGAAGAGAGCTGTTCCTCACTCATTTCCTCCTCCTCCTCAAATGCGATCTGCTCCTCCATCGACTCCTTCTGCAATTCCACCAGCTCCTCGGTGGTTAGGTCACGGTTGTGTTCCTCCACCAGCTCGTAGACATCCTCCTCAGTCACCTCCAGGCCCATGGTCCTCCCCAAGGAAACAATTTCCTCCAAGACTGTTGACTCTGGTGCAGGTGCAGAAGCACTGGAGGCAGGTTTTACAACACAGTCTGGCCAAAGGTTGCGCCAAGCAGAATTTAGGTTTGTCTGGCTGACCCCGGCCCAGGCAATGGTGATAATCTGCAGACAGCTCACAATGTCAAAATGCTCTCTCCAAAATTCATGGAGGGTGAGGCTTGAGCGATCTGTCATCTCAAAGCATCGCCGGAAAAGCTCCCTTGTGTAGAGTTTTTTAAAATTGGAGATGACCTGCTGGTCCATTGGCTGGAGTAGTGGGGTGGTGTTAGGCGGAAGGAACATGACCTTGATGAAATTAAAGTCCTCCAGCAAGTCTTCCTCGAGGCCTGGAGGATGGGCAGGAGCATTGTCCATGAGCAGCATGGCCTTGAGTGGCAGGTTATTGTCCAGAAGGTACTTCTTCACAGCAGGACCAAAAACCGCATTGACCCACTTCACAAACAAGAGGCGTGTGACCCAAGCCTTTGCGTTAGACTGCCACAAAACGCTCAACTGCTCCTTGTTCACCTTGTGTTTCTTGAAGGCCCGTGGGTTCTCTGAATGGTAGACAAGCAGAGGCTTGATCTTAAGGTCCCCACTGGCGTTGGCGCAGAACAGGAGGGTAAGACGGTCCTTCATCGGCTTGTGGCCAGGCAATGAGGTCTCCTCTTCTGTGATGAAGGTACGCTTTGGCATCCTCTTCCAGAAGAGTCCAGTCTCGTTGCAGTTGAAGACCTGCTGAGGAAGGTAGCCCTCTGAAACTATGACCTCCAGGAACTCCGTAGCAAATTCTTCAGCTGCAGCAACATCGGAACTTGCAGCCTCTCCATGCCTGACCACACTGTGGATGCCAGATCTGTTCTTGAACCTTTCGAACCACCCCCTGCTGGCCTTGAAGCCTTCTGCATCTGCTGACGTTCCTGGCTGTTGTTTGAGGAGGACAGCGTGCAAGGCCTTGGCTTTTTCGCAGATGATCGCCTTGGTCACTGAGTCCCCTGCACGCTGCTTCTGTTCAATCCAGAGCAGGAGCAACTTCTCGACCTCGTCCAGAACAGGTGGGCGTTGCTTGGAGACCCTAGTGACTCCCTTGGCTGCATCTCTCCCAGTAATCTTCTCTTTCATTTTTAGGATTGTACCGATTGTGGATGCACTCCTTCCATACTCTTTGGCAAGGTCGGTCAATCGCATTCCTCCTTCATGCTTCCTGATGATTTCCTTCTTGTCCTCAAGCAGAATCATCACCTTCTTCCTCTTCCCAGCTTCCACTGCTTTCTTGGGTGCCATGACACCACCGTCCCTATGTATGCAAAAAAAAAAAAATGAAAGATGCTTTACACCCATATGAGCTGGCATGGAAAACAACCCCACAATGCAAAACACACAGTAAAAGGCATGCACAGCACATGAGCTGGCATGGAAACCACAGTAAAAGCCATGCACAGCACATGAGCTGTAACAGGCATGCACAGCACATGAGCTGTAACAGGCATGCACAGCACATGACACTTGTTTCGTATTGCGAAAAAAATTCGTAAACCGAGGCAATTTTTTTTTACGAATTTTCATTCGTAAACCGAATTTTTCGTTAACCGAGGCGTTCGTTAACCGAGGTTCCACTGTACTAGAAATTCAGTATGAATATGATTGGTGGTTACCTTTAGAGGGATGGTTTCATGAAGAATCGGTCCCGAGGAGATAAGGGAGCCGTCAATCACTCTAATAGGAACAGAAGTGTTTTTTCGAACACAAGGAATTTTATTCTTTGTTACAAAGGTTGAATCGATGAATACCCCATTTGCACCAGAATCGATGATAGCTTCAGTCATAATTCTCACCTTATCCCACTGTAGTATGAGAGATATAGGAGTGAACTGAGTGGTTGGTGTAGAAGGGAGTGCACTTAAGATAGCAGAGGCATAGGCTTGCCTACCGCCCTTTGTCCGTTTCAATAAGGGACAATCAGGAACCAAATGATCTTGAGAAGCACAATACATGCATAGGTTTAATTGACGTCTTCGGTTCTTCTCTTCAGGAGTGAGAGGACTTCTTATTACCCCTATTTCCATAGGTTCGCTTGGTAAGGAAGTCTTTTCAGGAGCTTTTGAGGGAGTGAAAGGTTTTCGGTCTTTAGAATGTGAGAGGGCTTTTTCGGCCTTTCTTTCTCTTAATCTTCTGTCAATGCTGATTGATAGGTGAATTAGAGCGTTCAAAGTAGTAGGGAGTTCTGTTCTAGATAGTTCATCTTTTACAGCTTCAGATAAACCAATTCGAAATTGGTTGCGCAATGTGATGTCATTCCATTGCGTTTCTACTGCCCATCTTTTAAATTCAGCAATGTAATCTTCAACGGGTCTATGTCTTTGCTGTAGAGTTCTGATTGTTAAATCAGCTGTTGCTTGTTTGTTAGGATCTTCATAGAGAAGAGACATGGCTTCAAAAAATTCATCCAGTGAGTCTAAGATGGGGTCATCGTTTTCCAGAAGGGAATGGGCCCATGACATAGGTTCACCTCTTAGAAAGGAAATAACCGAACAAACCTTAGTTCTTTCTGTAGGATAAGATCTAGGGTTCAAAGCAATTAATAGTTTGCAAGAGTTAAGGAACTCCCTGTATTTAGAACAATCTCCAGAGAACTTTTCAGGGTTACATACAGCAGGATCGCTAGCCGAGTGCAGAATAGTATGAGGAGTATGAGTTTGTAAATCTCTGACATAAGTGAGAAGTCTTTCATTAGTAACTTGCAGGTCTTGCACACCTTGGGCTAGTGTATCAACTCTTTGATTCAGCATAGTTATCGTAGAATCGAAATCTGCTGGATCCATTACAAGGGCTGGATTATTCTGTCACGTTTATACATTTGTTATGAAGGAACACAACTGCAGATTTCTTATAATTTGAATATTTATTATAAAAAGTAGAAGATATTGTGACGTTAAGTCCAATTTACAGGTACTGTAGCTTTAATTAGTAAACGATAACTGAAGTCCACAATTACAGGCACTGTAGCTTTAAGTAGTAAACGATAACTGAAGTCCACAATTACAGGCACTGTAGCTTTAATTAGTAAACGATAACTGAAGTCCACAATTACAGGCACTGTAGCTTTAAGTAGTAAACGATAACTGAAGTCCACAATTACAGGCACTGCAGCTTTAAGTAGTAAACGATAACTGAAGTCCACAATTACAGGCACTGTAGCTTTAGGTAGTAAACGATAACTGAAGTCCACAATTAGAGGCACTGTAGCTTTAAGTAGTAAACGATAACTGAAGTCCACTGTGGCGAGGCCAGCTTCGCCACTGTGAACTGGAGAGGCCTGGCTGCTAGCCTCCTGCCCTGCGACTACGGCCCATGGACATATTGCTCTATAAACACTATATTTGGGCATGTAATAATTTATATTGCTGCTACTGGCCCTTTAAAATCAGCGATGGACATATTGGGACTTTTGGGACTAATGTCCCTTTAAGACTTTGTAACATATCACAGTAATACTGTCTTAAATATTATGTAGGTATTTATGTGTTCAGTTAAACTGGGGATATGTAGAAATGTGTGTTTTATGTGTTAAATGTATCAGTATGTAATTTTGTGTCTTTTACTGTCTTTTTGCAACCATGTGGTTAATGGAGTCTGACTCTAGTCCTAGATAATTGGATTACTTCTCCAATTAACTCCAGGGCAGAAGGGAGGAAGCCGGGATGCATTGTGGGGGATGTTTTACTTCTGTTTGAGCCAGATTGTGCCATGCTGCAAGCCAGGGCCCAAAAGATACTTTTAGTAACTTTTAAACCCCTGGTCGGATTCATGCCATTTTTTTATATGTTGTTCCCCTGAATGGATTGATTGTGGATATGTATTTTTATGTGAATGTGATGTATGGTTTTAAAATTATGAAAGTTGTGTAAAAGTATATTTTACACTGTATGCATAATGGGATTATGTGTCACACTAAGGGGAGGGGATGTGTGGGAGGTAACATCTATGTCATTGGTTCTTTTATGCCTCCCCCTGGGTGTGGCCTGTATGTGTGAGTTGGAAATAAAAGCCAGACTGGGTGTCCCAGTCTAAGTTCTTGCTTAACCCTCAAAGCGATGTGTCGTCTCGGTCTTTGGGGGAATGGGATTGTATGCTGACTGCCAAGAGTGTAAGCCGATGTCTGCTTTTCATGTTCAGCTGTTCCAGTGTTCGTGTGGTTCCAGTCGGGAGAATGGTGTTTGCAGTAGCTGCCTGTGCATCTGGAAAGGGGATTATCGCCTAAACTGGGTTTTATCCTCTTGTAAGTGAAACGGTCCGTTACAATTGGTGGCAAGCGGCGGGATCGTTCCTACAACCAGAGGGACAGCTACAGACAACACCATTTCTGGATTACAAATTGAGGGCAACGCTAGTATCCGTACAGCGACCCTATCTACAAAGGAAATCAGGAAAATGGAAGGAGACAGAGTCGCAGCTGCTGCAACACCTCCGAGGGAGGAGGAGGAATCCGAGTTTGCCAGGGAATATAGGAGCAGGATGGCTCTATTCTCACCAGCCCGAGCGGAGCAGATGGCAGACCGGGTCTACAACGATGTACAGGCGTACCTCATGCTGCGAACGACGCAGAGGAACCAACAAGCTGCGGGATCGTTCCTACAGCCAGAAGGACAGCTACAGAACACCAATTCCTTGGAGTTACAAATTGAGGGCAACGTTAGCATTCGTGCAGCGCCCCTGGCAGCAGAGGTATCCAGCGACTTGGAGCAGACAAGTATGGAAGGCTCTGACGCTGAAGATGATTTTATGGCCAAGGTGAGGCAGCAAGTGGCCCAGTATGGGGGTTATATATCCATGGACACATTCCAGGGGATCTGGAACCAGGTCATGGCTGAGCAAAACTCAAAGATGGACGAAGAGTATGATGAGCAGGAAGAGTGGTACAGCAGCAGAGTAGAGGCTGCATCCGAGGAGGTTAGCCGCCCCCCCCCCGAGGCGGCAGGAAGAACCCGAAGTAGGGGTCCTCATAGATTGGTCCTGTGAGGAACCACAACAAGCAGGTGGAGATGGGACCGAGGTCTCTCTACCGGCCCTACAGGGATGCTGGGCAGTCTGCCCAGATCCCCAGCGGCAGTGTGTCACCCAGGGAGCTGATGGTGTCGTCCATCCTCCCCAGCGGCAGAGTAAGTCCCAGGGAGCTAAAGGTGTTGTCCTTCCTCCCCAGCGGCAGATTGTATCTCAGGGAGCTGAAGGTGCCGTCCTTCCTCCCCAGCGGCAGTGTGTGTTCCAGGGAGATGAAGGTGTCGTCCTTCCTCCCCAGCGGCAGGCTGAGTTACAGGGGGCAGAGGTTGTTGTTCCTGCCCCCCAGCAGAAAAGTGATATGCCAGGAAGGCAGTGTGAAGTAAAGGGAGAGGAGAGCAGCGTCCTCCCTCCCCAGCGGCAGTGTGTGTCTCCGGGAGCTGATGGTGTCGTCCATCCTCCCCAGCGGCAGGCTGAGTTACAGGGGGCAGAGGTTGTTGTTCCTGCCCCCCAGCAACAAAGTGATGTGCCAGGAAGGCAGTGTGAGGTGAAGGGAGAGGAGAGCAGCGTCCTCCCTCCCCAGCGGCAGTGTGTACATCAGGGAGCAGAAGGTGCAATCCTTCCTCCCCAGCGGCAGTGTGTACCCCAGGGAGCTGATGGTGTCGTCCTTCCTCCCCAGCGGCAGTGTGTACCCCAGGGAGCAGAAGGTGCCATCCTTTCTCCCCAGCGGCAGTTTGCCATCCAGAGAGAGGAACTTGTTACACCCTCTCTCCCACGGCAACCTAACCCACCAAGGGGAGATGTTAAGCCCCACAACTGTGCAGATGGGACCGTAGTCTCTGCACTTACAGCACAAGGGATAGGGCCGGTCGGTCCTGTTCCCCAGCCTCAGTGTGATGGATCCAAAGGGGAGACAGTCGGTCTCCCCCTCCGGCAGTCGAGCTGTGCACCTAAAGGGGAGACAGCCAGTCTCCAGCAACCAGGCGCCCACCAGACTACTCCCGTGGTAGTGCTGGCAACAGGACAGAGTACCGCTGGTCTCTGCCCCCTCAGCAACCCACCAAGGCAGCCTACCCGTCTCCCACCCAGCAGTGGTGAAACACCAGAACTTGGACAAAATCCTTCCTCACCCAGATGTAGTAACCGGTTAGTGTGGGTGGGCTGCTCTGTTATTTCTGTTTCGTGGGTGGGTTGCTGGACTAACCAGGGCACTGACCGGCAGAAGGTCAGGTACCCTGTTAGTCTAATTGGCAAAGGGGAGAAATGTGGCGAGGCCAGCTTCGCCACTGTGAACTGGAGAGGCCTGGCTGCTAGCCTCCTGCCCTGCGACTACGGCCCATGGACATATTGCTCTATAAACACTATATTTGGGCATGTAATAATTTATATTGCTGCTACTGGCCCTTTAAAATCAGCGATGGACATATTGGGACTTTTGGGACTAATGTCCCTTTAAGACTTTGTAACATATCACAGTAATACTGTCTTAAATATTATGTAGGTATTTATGTGTTCAGTTAAACTGGGGATATGTAGAAATGTGTGTTTTATGTGTTAAATGTATCAGTATGTAATTTTGTGTCTTTTACTGTCTTTTTGCAACCATGTGGTTAATGGAGTCTGACTCTAGTCCTAGATAATTGGATTACTTCTCCAATTAACTCCAGGGCAGAAGGGAGGAAGCCGGGATGCATTGTGGGGGATGTTTTACTTCTGTTTGAGCCAGATTGTGCCATGCTGCAAGCCAGGGCCCAAAAGATACTTTTAGTAACTTTTAAACCCCTGGTCGGATTCATGCCATTTTTTAATATGTTGTTCCCCTGAATGGATTGATTGTGGATATGTATTTTTATGTGAATGTGATGTATGGTTTTAAAATTATGAAAGTTGTGTAAAAGCCGTTACATCCACAATTACAGGCACTGTAGCTTTAAGTAGTAAACGATAACTGAAGTCCACAATTACAGGCACTGTAGCTTTAAGTAGTAAACGATAACTGAAGTCCACAATTACAGGCACTGCAGCTTTAAGTAGTAAACGATAACTGAAGTCCACAATTACAGGCACTGTAGCTTTAAGTAGTAAACGATAACTGAAGTCCACAATTACAGGCACTGTAGCTTTAAGTAGTAAACGATAACTGAAGTCCACAATTATAGGCACTGTAGCTTTAAGTAGTAAACGGTAACTGAAGTCCACAATTACAGGCACTGTAGCTTTAAGTAGTAAACGGTAGTAATTAGCAGACACTGAATCAGAAAGAGTCTCTTAGTAGTATTAACGAATTAGGTGATAAGAAGTTACAATAGCTGTTCCATAGCATTTAACTGAAGCAAGACAGATGCAGCTAACTTGTATAGTGAATGCGTTAAAGATAGCTGTAACTGGGTTGTTTTATAGAAGGACTTTGGTGACAGGAAATAACGGCTTTGAGATGTAACGCTTATCACAGAGGTTTTACTTAGCTTCCGGCACATAGAACACTGGTTCCCGAGATCTCCTCAGAGGCGGTTATCATAAGTGAAGAGAGTTCAGCTTTAGCCGTGGATGAGGAAAGGTGAAGGGAACTTGAAGTGTCATCCAGTCCGGTCCGGTAACAGAAGGCTTTCACAACGAAGTTGTAGCCGGTTCGTGAGTACGGAACGTAGTTCAATAATCCAGCGTCGATCAGCTGGTGCGGTCGGATTAAATAAGGAGACCGTGTCATAAAGGGGTGTGGCTAGGCTCCGTGGAACCAGGAAGTAAGAGGATACCATAGTTAAGGCATGACAGCACCCTTAGCTCCCTGGGGTACACACTGCCGCTGGGGAGGAAGGACGACACCTTCAGCTCCCTGGGGTACACACTGCCGCTGGGGAGGAAGGACGGCACTTTCAGCTCCCTGGGATACACACTGCCGCTGGGGAGGAAGGATTGCACCCTTAGCTCCCTGGGGTACACACTGCCGCTGGGGAGGAAGGACGACACCTTCAGCTCCCTGGGGTACACACTGCCGCTGGGGAGGAAGGGCGGCACCTTCTGCTCCCTGGGACACACACTGCCGCTGGGGAGGAAGGACGGCACCTTCAGCTCCCTGAGATACAATCTGCCGCTGGGAGGAAGGACGGCACCTTTAGCTCCCTGGGACTTACTCTGCCGCTGGGGATGAAGGACGGCACCTTTAGCTCCCTGGGTTACACATTGCCGCCTCAGGGGAAGACGGCTAACCTCCTCGGATGCAGCCTCTACTCTGCTGCTCTAACACTCTTTCCGCGGAGCATACTCTCCGTCCATCCTTGAGTTTCGCTTAGCCATGACCTGGTTCCAGATCCCCTGGAATATCTCCATGGATACATAACCCCCATACTGGGCCACTCGCTGCCTCACCTCGGCCAGCCCATAATCTTCAGCGTCAGAGCCTTCCATACTTGTCTGCTCCAAGTCGCTGGATACCTCTGCTGCCAGGGGCGCTGCACGAGTGCTAACGTTGCCCTCAATTTGTAACTCCAAGGAATTGGTGTTCTGTAGCTGTCCTTCTGGCTGTAGGAACGATCCCGCCGCTTGCCACCAATTGTAACGGACCGTTTCACTTACAAGAGGATAAAACCCAGTTTAGGCGATATCCCCCTTTTCCATAGACCAGCAGCTACTGCAAGCACCCATCTCCCGGACTGCAAACTGTACAAATCTTCCAACTCCCGAACTGGAAACACACGAACCCTGGAATAGCTGAACAGGAAAGGCATATAATCCGCTTACACTCCTGGCAGTCAGCATACAATCCAATTCCCTCAAAAACGAGACGACAAATCGGTTTGAGGGTCAAGCAGAATCTGAGGTCTGGAACACCCAGCCTGGTTTTTATTACAGTTGTGCACATACAGGACACACCCAGGGGGAGGCATAAAACAACCAATCAAGCAACAGTACAACCCACACATCCCCTCCCCTCATATAAGCAATTAACATAATTATTACATACAGTAAAAATACAGTTTCCACACATACTCTGTAACTTTAAAACCATACATCGCATTCTCATAAAAATACATATCCACAATCAATCCATTCAGGGGAACAACATATTAAAAAATGGCATGAATCAGACCAGGGGTTCAAAAGTTAGTAAAAGTATCTTTTGTTCCCCCTGGCTGGCAGTATTTTAATCTGCTCAAACAGGAAAAGTAAAACATCCCCACAATGCATCATGGCTTCCTCCCTTCTGCCCTGGAGATAATTGGAGAAGTAATCCAATTATCTCCCAGGTCAAAACAAAACTCCATTACACATGTGGGGACCTAAATACAGGATTATGTTTTAAAATATATAAAGTTACTTTCTATACCTTAAACACAGACATGTAACATATCCCCAGATAGCTCAGGTCTGCGTGCACATTATTAGGTGAATGGCACGCAGACCACACAAGTACAGTTTAATTGCCATGGAGCCAAAGTCTTTCATTATATGAATAGGCTCCATGGCATAGCTATCTGGGGGTATCACTGCTCACACAGGGAAAGTACCGAATGGCCCCACTGTGTTTAAAGGGCCAGAATGAGTGACATGCACTCTGTTAGGGCCGAATACGTTTTGTAAAAGGGCCCAATCTCCCGGGGCCATAGTCCAAAGGCAAGAGGCGGGCAAGCAGCCCCCTCCAAGCACACGTGGCAAGGTCGGTTTCGCCACACTGTCCCTCTGGTTGTAGGAACGATCCCGCCGCTTGCCACTGTGGCGGCAGCAGCCATTAGTAAACTGTATTTTTCTTAAAACCTGTACGTATCCCTTTAAGAACCAAGGGTACGCAAGTGTAATGTACTGCATGTCTATAGAGTTCGTATGAGATCTATAGAGTTCGAGTTACTAGACAAAATGGCCAGGGGCAAATATTTAACCACCATTGATCTCTGCAAGGGGTATTGGCAAATCCCGTTAGCCGAGGACGCTATTCCCAAATCGACCTTCGTCACCCCATTTGGCTTGTACCAATTCAAGGTCATGCCATTTGGGATGAAGAACGCCCCGGCTACCTTCCAGCGAATGGTGGACCGACTATTAGATGGGTTTCAAGAATACGCGTGCGCCTATTTAGATGACATAGCGACTTTTAGTTACTCCTGGACAGATCACCTGAACCACGTAGGGGCCATCTTAGACCGCATCAGGGAGGCCGGGTTAACCCTTAAACCCAGTAAATGCCATATAGGGATGGCCGAAGTCCAATACCTAGGACACCGAGTAGGCAGTGGCCAACAAAAACCTGAGCCGGCCAAAATAGAGGCCGTAGCTAAATGGCCAACCCCCCGCACTAAAACCCAGGTACTAGCCTTTTTGGGAACCGCAGGGTATTATCGAAAGTTCGTACCTAATTACAGTGCCCTGGCAAAACCCCTCACCAATCTAACCCGCAAAAACCTCCCTAAGTTAGTAGTATGAGCCCCAGAGTGTGAACAGGCATTCCAACTCCTGAAAAATGCTCTTGTTAACGCGCCTGTTCTGGCTGCTCCTGATGCAACTAAACGTTTTCTCGTTCATACAGACGCTTCTATGTTTGGATTGGGAGCAGTATTGAGCCAGGTCGGAGCAGATGGCGGCGAACATCCGGTAGCTTACCTAAGCCGAAAACTTTTACCCCGAGAAGTAAGCTACGCCGCCATCGAAAAGGAATGTCTTGCCGTGGTGTGGGCCCTCAAGAAACTGCAGCCCTATTTGTATGGACAAACATTCTCGCTACTCACAGATCACAACCCGTTGGTCTGGCTGAACCGGGTGTCAGGGGACAATGCCAGGATGCTGCGCTGGAGTTTGGCGCTGCAGCCATTTGATTTCTCTATCCAATATCGCCCGGGGAAGCTAAATGGAAATGCCGAAGGGTTATCTCAACAAACTGAACTGGACAAATGATCTGTGGGTACTCCTCCAGACATCCCCAAGCCGATCCGTTGGGATCAGACTGTGTATGCTGGCTTGGTTCTGGGGGAGCATTGTGGCGGCAGCAGCCATTAGTAAACTGTATTTTTCTTAAAACCTGTACGTATCCCTTTAAGAACCAAGGGTACGCAAGTGTAATGTACTGCATGTCTATAGAGTTCGTATGCTGGCGGTATACGAACTCGGCATTCAGGTAATCGTTCCACGAACAGTGATTTCCATCTCTGTTCATGAAACGAACAAACTGCCGGATGGAGACCACCCTCAGAGGGTCGTGTGGCTTTCGTTAAAGATTGCAACATTGTTGCAAACGGTAAATTAAGAGGATTCCGGGTGGCCGTCGTTCGGCTACGGACCACGCGGCGGTCGGCCATCTTGGATCCTTTGTTAGCCCAGCGGTATTTGGTCGTCGAGCGCCTGGAACTAAAATCGGCTACTCGACGGCACGAATACCGCTGGACTTCCAAGCCGTTCGGAAGCCCCGGTCTTTCAGTTTCAGGTTCTATGGGATCATTCGGTAGTTTGGAGGGAACTTAGAAAATAAATGTATTATACGCGGCGTTCGGTTATTTAAGCTGGGATCGGAGCGGCACTTTCAGGTAATGTGCACTCCGACCCCAGCTATCTGCCGAACACTCGTTCGCCCAAATCTGACTAACAATATTGCAAATATGTATTTTAATGTAAAAACGTGTTTCTGCTGCACGAGGGGATAATGCACTTAACAGTATATGCTGGTGGGAGGGTCCCTCTCGTGCAGCAGTGTATTATGGGAGAAATGTCTCTCTGGTTCAGTCCCCCAAGTAGTCCCCTGTTTCCTCACCCCTGAATTGTCTGTAGGGAAACCCCTTGCATGGGAATTCCCATAAATACCGTGAGTGTGTGAATAAAACCTCAGTTGAGCTCCAAGCTATGTGTCGTCTAGTTCTTGGAGGGAAGGGATTGTAACTACGCTACCTGTCGTGTACCGGTTTTGGATTACCTTTCCTGTCTACCAGCGGAGATATCTTGGATAATACCTCTGCTCTGCTACAGCCACCAATTGTAACGGACCGTTTCACACACTAGAGGATAAAACCCAGTTTAGGCGATATCCCCCTTTCCAGATGCACAGGCAGCTACTGTAAGCACCAATTTCCCGACCTCCCAAACTGCACGGATTCACCAACTCTCGAACAGCAGACACACGAACCCTGGAAGCAGCCGAACAGGAAAAGCAATACGAACAGCTTACACTCCTGGAAGTCGGCATACAGTCAAATTCCCCCCAAGAATGAGACAACACTTCAGCTTCAGGGTTAAGCAGGAACTCATTTACTCAGGGCTACCTGCCCAGTATTTATGCAGGTCTCCCACCTGGTGGACACTCCCCTAGGGGACCAAATGGAAGACTGTAACAAAGGACAGACATAAACCAATTGCAGACACACAGCAGTAAACATTCCCACCATGCATCCTGGTTTCCTCCCTTCAGCCCTGGAGATAATTGGAGAAGTAATCCAATTATCTCCCAGGCCAAAGACAAAACTCCATTACACATGTGGGAACCTAAATACAGTATTATGCTTTCAAATATATAACGTTACTTTGATTATACTAAACACAGACATGTTACATATCCCTAGATAGCTCAGGTCTGAGTGCACATTATTAGGTGAATGGCACCCAGACTACACGAATACAGTTTAATCGCCATGGAGCCAAAGTCTTTAATCACACGAATAGGCTCCATGGCAGGCTATCTGGGTTACCACATAGAAATACCGAATTCAGTTGTTCGGTTAACCTTGTACGATTAGGACCCAGGCGACGGACGGCTCAGCGGTGTTTGTGCAATTAAGTGTCCGTTTACAGTTCCATAGTTTGAGCGCTGAGCACCGCTGGCCGTTCGGGAGTTAAAATGGCCGCTGCCACGTGTTCGGCAAACGAACAAAGGCCACCCAGCGTTTGTCAATTAAGCTGCGGTTAACCGCAGCTTCTGGGCGGTCAATTGACGGCACACTCCATCTTCTAGGTGGTCCCTCGTACGGTAGTTAACACCCTGGCAGAAAGCACGAATAAACCTTTCGGCAGGGAATAAACCTTTTTCACGTCTGGTCCATAGTCCAAAGGGAGCAGGCGAGCAACCAGACTTCTCCAGCTCACAGTGGCAAAGTTGGTTTCGCCACAAGGTGTATTCCCATCATCCTCCAAGCAGTCAGTGAGGTGCATTCCCATCATCCCCCAAGCAGTCAGTGAGGTGCATTCCCATCATCCCCCAAGCAGTCAGTGAGGTGCATTCCCATCATCCCCCAGTCAGTGAGGTGCATTCCCATCATCCCCCAAGCAGTCAGTGAGGTGCATTCCCATCATCCCCCAAGCAGTCAGTGAGGTGTATTCCCATCATCCCCCAAACAGTCAGTGAGGTGCATTCCCATCATCCCCCAAACAGTCAGTGAGGTGCATTCCCATCATCCCCCAAGCAGTCAGTGAGGTGCATTCCCATCATCCCCCAAGCAGTCAGTGAGGTGCATTCCCATCATCCCCCAAGCAGTCAGTGAGATGCATTCCCATCATCCCCCAAGCAGTCAGTGAGGTGTATTCCCATCATCCCCCAAACAGTCAGTGAGGTGCATTCCCATCATCCCCCAAGCAGTCAGTAAGGTGTATTCCCATCACCCCCCAAGCAGTCAGTAAGGGTGTATTCCCATCCAAGCAGTCAGTAAGGTGCATTCCCATCATCCCCCAAGCAGTCAGTGAGGTGCATTCCCATCACCCCCCAAGCAGTCAGTGAGGTGTATTCCCATCATCCCCCAAGCAGTCAGTGAGGTGTATTCCCATCATCCCCCAAGCAGTCAGTGAGGTGCATTCCCATCATCCTCCAAGCAGTCAGTGAGGTGTATTCCCATCATTCCCCAAACAGTCAGTGAGGTGTATTCCCATCATCCCCCAAGCAGTCAGTGAGGTGTATTCCCATCATCCCCCAAGCAGTCAGTGAGGTGTATTCCCATCATCCTCCAAGCAGTCAGTGAGGTGTATTCCCATCATCCCCCAAGCAGTCAGTGATGTGTATTCCCATCATCCCCCAAGCAGTCAGTGAGGTGTATTCCCATCATCTCCCAAGCAGTCAGTGAGGTGTATTCCCATCATCCCCCAAGCAGTCAGTAAGGTGTATTCCCATCATCCCCCAGTCAGTGAGATGCATTCCCATCATCCCCCAAGCAGTCAGTAAGGTGTATTTCCATCAATCCCCAAGCAGTCAGTGAGGTGTATTCCCATCATCCCCCAAGCAGTCAGTGAGGTGTATTCCCATCATCCCCCAAGCAGTCAGTGAGGTGTATTCCCATCATCCCCCAAGCAGTCAGTAAGGTGTATTCCCATCATCCCCCAAGCAGTCAGTAAGGTGTATTCCCATCATCCCCCAAGCAGTCAGTGAGATGCATTCCCATCATCCCCCAAGCAGTCAGTAAGGTGTATTTCCATCAATCCCCAAGCAGTCAGTGAGGTGTATTCCCATCATCCCCCAAGCAGTCAGTGAGGTGTATTCCCATCATCCCCCAAGCAGTCAGTGAGGTGTATTCCCATCCAAGCAGTCAGTAAGGTGTATTCCCATCATCCCCCAAGCAGTCAGTGAGGTGTATTCCCATCATCCTCCAAGCAGTCAGGGAGGTGTATTCCCATCATCCCCCAAGCAGTCAGTGAGATGCATTCCCATCATCCCCCAAGCAGTCAGTAAGGTGTATTCCCATCATCCCCCAAGCAGTCAGTGAGGTGTATTCCCATCATCCTCCAAGCAGTCAGTGAGGTGTATTCCCATCATCCCCCAAGCAGTCAGTGAGGTGTATTCCCATCATCCCCCAAGCTGTCAGTGAGGTGTATTCCCATCATCCCCCAAGCAGTCAGTGAGGTGTATTCCCATCATCCCCCAAGCAGTCAGTAAGGTGTATTCCCATCATCCCCCAAGCAGTCAGTGAGATGTATTCCCATCATCCCCCAAGCTGTCAGTGAGGTGTATTCCCATCATCCCCCAAGCTGTCAGTGAGGTGTATTCCCATCATCCCCCAAGCAGTCAGTGAGGTGTATTCCCATCATCCTCCAAGCAGTCAGTGAGGTGTATTCCCATCATCCCCCAAGCAGTCAGTGATGTGTATTCCCATCATCCCCCAAGCAGTCAGTGAGGTGTATTCCCATCATCTCCCAAGCAGTCAGTGAGGTGTATTCCCATCATCCCCCAAGCAGTCAGTAAGGTGTATTCCCATCATCCCCCAAGCAGTCAGTGAGATGCATTCCCATCATCCCCCAAGCAGTCAGTAAGGTGTATTTCCATCAATCTCCAAGCAGTCAGTGAGGTGTATTCCCATCATCCCCCAAGCAGTCAGTGAGGTGTATTCCCATCATCCCCCAAGCAGTCAGTGATGTGTATTCCCATCATCCCCCAAGCAGTCAGTGAGGTGTATTCCCATCATCTCCCAAGCAGTCAGTGAGGTGTATTCCCATCATCCCCCAAGCAGTCAGTAAGGTGTATTCCCATCATCCCCCAGTCAGTGAGATGCATTCCCATCATCCCCCAAGCAGTCAGTAAGGTGTATTTCCATCAATCCCCAAGCAGTCAGTGAGGTGTATTCCCATCATCCCCCAAGCAGTCAGTGAGGTGTATTCCCATCATCCCCCAAGCAGTCAGTAAGGTGTATTCCCATCATCCCCCAAGCAGTCAGTAAGGTGTATTCCCATCATCCCCCAAGCAGTCAGTAAGGTGTATTCCCATCATCCCCCAAGCAGTCAGTGAGATGCATTCCCATCATCCCCCAAGCAGTCAGTAAGGTGTATTTCCATCAATCCCCAAGCAGTCAGTGAGGTGTATTCCCATCATCCCCCAAGCAGTCAGTGAGGTGTATTCCCATCATCCCCCAAGCAGTCAGTGAGGTGTATTCCCATCCAAGCAGTCAGTAAGGTGTATTCCCATCATCCCCCAAGCAGTCAGTGAGGTGTATTCCCATCATCCTCCAAGCAGTCAGGGAGGTGTATTCCCATCATCCCCCAAGCAGTCAGTGAGATGCATTCCCATCATCCCCCAAGCAGTCAGTAAGGTGTATTCCCATCATCCCCCAAGCAGTCAGTGAGGTGTATTCCCATCATCCTCCAAGCAGTCAGTGAGGTGTATTCCCATCATCCCCCAAGCAGTCAGTGAGGTGTATTCCCATCATCCCCCAAGCTGTCAGTGAGGTGTATTCCCATCATCCCCCAAGCAGTCAGTGAGGTGTATTCCCATCATCCCCCAAGCAGTCAGTAAGGTGTATTCCCATCATCCCCCAAGCAGTCAGTGAGATGTATTCCCATCATCCCCCAAGCTGTCAGTGAGGTGTATTCCCATCATCCCCCAAGCTGTCAGTGAGGTGTATTCCCATCATCCCCCAAGCAGTCAGTGAGGTGTATTCCCATCATCCTCCAAGCAGTCAGTGAGGTGTATTCCCATCATCCCCCAAGCAGTCAGTGATGTGTATTCCCATCATCCCCCAAGCAGTCAGTGAGGTGTATTCCCATCATCTCCCAAGCAGTCAGTGAGGTGTATTCCCATCATCCCCCAAACAGTCAGTAAGGTGTATTCCCATCATCCCCCAAGCAGTCAGTGAGATGCATTCCCATCATCCCCCAAGCAGTCAGTAAGGTGTATTTCCAACAATCCCCAAGCAGTCAGTGAGGTGTATTCCCATCATCCCCCAAGCAGTCAGTGAGGTGTATTCCCATCATCCCCCAAGCAGTCAGTGAGGTGTATTCCCATCATCCCCCAAGCAGTCAGTAAGGTGTATTCCCATCATCCCCCAAGCAGTCAGTAAGGTGTATTCCCATCATCCCCCAAGCAGTCAGTGAGATGCATTCCCATCATCCCCCAAGCAGTCAGTAAGGTGTATTTCCATCAATCCCCAAGCAGTCAGTGAGGTTGTGGCAGAAGCAGCCACCAGAGACTCTTATTTACCATATTATTTGTCCCTAGCTCTATCTGTCGATGCATCCTGTATATTGTACCTGCCTGTAAGAAAGAAACAATGTTGCACATACCGTTATTGGGTCCGTGGGTGGCCGCCGTTCGCCTAATCTCCACGTGGCGGCGGCCATCTTAACTGCCGAACAGCGGTGTTTGGGCGTCGAGCGTCTGGAACTAAAATCGGACGCTCGACTATCCAGACACCGCTCAGACCTCCAGGATCCCCAAATCGTATGATCCAAACTGCCGAACGGCCCGCCGTTCGGTAGTTTGTATTCCCCAGTCTAGGGGATTCATCCGAACCAAAGATTGGGGTCGGATGGCTGAGCTGTTCGGCACTTTCTATGCAGTGAAATAGACCGACTACAGGGCCAGAATCTATGGAGCTGTTTTCGGCTACTGTGTCCCTGCAGTCGGTCAAATCTTTAAATATCTGTAACTCCCGAACCCCTGGTCTGATCTGGGTGAAATTTGAATATGTTACTCACCCAGAGCAGACCTACCAGGGGACCCCTCGTTTATCATCGTACCCCCCGTATTTAGGGGTCATTCAGAAACTGGGGAAAACTCGGTTCCCTCTAATTAATTTACCTGCTAATCTAAGGGGAGGAGAGGGAGGGGAGGTGATTGTGATTTGATTGGTTGTTTTGAGTTACCTCCCTTGCATGGGAAAAAGCCATAAAAGAAATTGTGTGAATAAAGCTGACAGTTGACCTCCAAGCTATGTGTCGTCTAGTTCTTGGAGGGAAGGGATTGTAACCACGCTACCCGTTTGATACCTGTATTGGATTGCTGTTCCTGTCTACCAGCGGAGCTACCTTGGATCATACCTCTACTCCGCTACAATTGGTGGCAAGCGACGGGATCGTACTACACAGCAAGAGGCATTCAGCAGGAATTAAAAAGGACTGAATGGAAACAGATTATACCCTCTTGAAACGGGACACGCTAAAAGAGTTACTGGAAGCGAGAGGGAGGATAGCAAGCAACAAAACAAAGGCTATCCTAATCGCAGAACTCATGGAAGGAGACAGAGTCGCAGCTGCTGCAGCACCTCCAAGGGAGGGGGAAGAAACTGAGTTTACCAGAGAATATAGGGCCAGGATGGCTCTATTCTCACCAGCCATGGCAGCACAGAAAGCAGACCAGGTGTACAACGATGTACAGGCTCTATTTATGCAGCGATCAGCGCAGGGAAGCGCAACAGCGGCCCCCACCCCGCCAGCGAAAGCTAAAATACCGTACCAGGTATTCAAAGCATTTAATGATACCGAGGGGGACATTGATGGCTATTTACAGAACTTTGAACTTTTGTGCCAGCTGCATGCCATTAGCACTGAAGAACAAGTACGAGTACTAGCGGGTAACCTATCCGGCCGCGCAGCAGATGCCTACCGAGCTATGCCGGCAGAGGATATCCGAGACTATCAGAAGGTAAAACAAACCTTGCTCGCACGGTATGCCATTACACCTGAAGCATACCGAACACAGTTCCGGAAATTACCCAAATCAGAAAAAGACTCACATGCAGAATTTGCACACCGCCTACAACGGGCAGCTGACGGGTGGCTTGAGGCAGCCAAAGCCGTCACGGCCCAAGAGATCAAGCAATTGATGATGCTGGAGCAGTTCTACCGACGTTTGTCTCCACAGTTACAGATCTGGGTAAGAGACCGTAAGCCCCGTACTCTGCATGAGGCCGCTCAACTAGCAGATGAGCATCAGGACTCCCGACGGGAACAGCATTTCTCCAGTAGAGTGCAATCTACGCCAGCTGTTCCCCAGCTTACCCCAGTAAATCCGACCCGACCAGGGGGGACCTACCAGTCCCAAACCCCCCGGTACAACAACCGGGCATCTGTCCGGTGCCATGCATGTAACCAGCTGGGTCACATGCAACGAGACTGTCCCCAAAACCGGGCCAGACCAGCCTGGACCCCTCAACGACCACCAACCACCCCCCGAGCCGCGGTACACTGCTATCAGGGCAGACCCTAGGCTCAACCCTTCACCTCTACCCAAATAGAAGAACCCTTGGGCACCCTCCATGAGGTAAACCCGGTCCAGGCGGCCTCAGACAACCGCCAGGGCCACCGACAAGTGGTCCATGTGGAGGGCAAGCGGCTGGAGGGGTTAAGAGATTCTGGGGCCACCATCACTCTGGTACGGAACCATTTAGTGGCCCCGAACCATCTCACTGGGGAGTGCATTGCAGTTCGAGTGGCAGGGGGAGCTATCTACAAGGTACCCACTGCTAAACTACATTTGGACTGGGGAGCGGGGGCAGGACAAATTGAAGTGGGGATGATGCAGGACCTACCTGCCGATGTGATTTTGGGGAACGATTTGGGGGAGCTAACTTCCGCTTTTGTTACCCGGCCTCCTCCACAGGAAGCTTACCCGGTCGTCACCCGCCAACAGGCTCGCACCACGGCACCCCACCTTGACTCTGAGGCTCAGGTAAGCACGAAACCCCCTGATCACACTGTATTACCCTGGGCTGCCCCGTTAGAATTTGGTAGCGAGGTCGCCCTGGACCCGTCCCTACAGGTTTACAAGGACAGGATAGATAAAGACCAGACTGGCAGAGAGGGGGAGAGATATGCTTGGGATAAGGGGTTATTATACCGGTATGCAGAAAAAGTAGTAGCCGGGTCAATTCCTGTACCCATTAAACAGTTAATTGTGCCTCGAAAGTATCGACAAGAGTTAATGCGAATCGCCCACGACATTCCCATGTCCGGACACCTAGGGATCAGCCGAACCAAACATCGGCTGCTACAGAACTTCTTCTGGCCAGGGATATCACAGGATATTAAGCAATACTGTAATACCTGCGATACCTGTCAGAGAGTGGGAAAGCGGGGGGACCGATACAAGGCCAAACTACACACCCTGCCCATTATTGAAGAACCCTTTAGCCGGGTAGCGGTAGACATTATCGGACCACTGAGACAAAAAAGCCCGTCTGGTAAGAAATACATATTGACCGTGGTAGATTATGCCACTAGATACCCCGAAGCAGTAGCCCTAACGAATGTACACGCAGAGACCATAGTAGACGCCCTCATGCGTATATTTACCCGTATGGGGATCCCCCGGGAGATCATTTCAGATCAGGGTACCCAATTCACGGCCGAGGTCACGCAACAGCTTTGGAAAGTATGCGGGGTCCGAGCTATCCTTAATTCCCCATACCACCCCCAGTCCAATGGCCTCTGCGAACGGTTTAATGGGACCTTAAAACAAATGATCCGCACGTTCGTAGCCACTCAGAAGAACTGGGAGCGGTTCTTACCCCATCTCCTGTTCGCCTACCGAGAGGTGCCCCAAGAGTCCACTGGGTTCTCTCCCTTCGAACTGTTGTTCGGAAGGAGGGTAAGGGGACCCCTAGACCTAATAAGGGAACACTGGGAGGGGGGAACGACCATTGACGGCACCCCTATCGTACCCTATGTGTTGGAGTTTCGGAACCGCCTGGAGGAATTGACCCGAGCTGTGCGCAACAACCTCCAGGCGGCCCAGACACGCCAGCGCCACTGGTATGATAAGGGAGCCAGGGACCGCAGCTTTCAGGTCGGCCAGAAAGTACTAGTCCTACGCCCCGTCCCTACTGACAAGCTGCAGGCTTCCTGGCGGGGCCCATTCAAGGTGGTAGAGCGATACCACCTATATAATCGGCCCCTGCGCCGGGACCGGGGACCGACGCATGTTCCATGTGAACATGCTGAAGCCCTACCACGAGCGCACAGAGGAAGTATCCGCCATCTGCGCCTCGGCTGCAGAGGACACAGATAACCTACCCCTCCCTGACATGCTGGCCCGAGGAACGCTACAAGAGGATCTCGCAGCCGTACAGCTAGGAGACCGCTTGAATCCCCAGGAAAAAGCTCAGGCCCAAAGTTTAATTAGGGAAAAAGGAGCCACTTTTTCCAACCTCCCGGGATATACCCCGTTAGCTACCCATCGGGTAGAAACCCTAGATCCGATCCCACTCCGTCAACCGCCCTACCGCATTCCCGAAGCAGTGAGGGGGAACATGTACAAGGAACTGAAGGAAATGTTGCAGTTAGGGGTAATTGAGCATTCAGATAGCCCCTGGGCATCCCCCGTAGTACTCGTGCCGAAGCGGGATGGAACTACCCGCTTCTGTGTAGATTACCGGAGGCTCAATGATAAAACCATATCCGATGCCTATCCCATGCCCCGGATAGACGAGCTATTAGACAAAATGGCTAGGGGGAAATACTTAACCACCATTGATCTTTGTAAAGGATATTGGCAAATTCCTCTAGCCGAGGACGCCATTCCCAAGTCGGCCTTCGTCACCCCATTTGGCCTGTACCAATTCCGGGTCATGCCATTTGGGATGAAGAACGCCCCGGCCACCTTCCAGAGGATGGTGGACCGACTATTGGACGGGTTTCAGGAGTATGCTTGCGCCTATCTAGACGACATAGCCATCTTTAGTTACTCCTGGGCCGATCATTTAGACCATATCGGAGCAGTACTAGACCGCATCAGGGAAGCCGGACTGACCCTCAAGCCCAGTAAATGCCATATAGGGATGGCCGAGGTCCAATACCTCGGACACCGAGTAGGCAGCGGCCACCAAAAACCCGAACCAGCCAAAATAGAGGCCGTAGCTAAATGGCCAACCCCCCGCACTAAAACCCAGGTACTAGCCTTTTTGGGGACGGCAGGATATTACCGAAAGTTTGCCCTAGCCAAGCCCCTGACCGACTTGACCCGCAAGAACCTTCCCAAACTAGTAGTATGGGCCCCAGAGTGTGAACAGGCCTTCCAACTCCTAAAAAATGCCCTTGTTAATGCCCCTGTGTTGGCTGCTCCCGATCCGACTAAACGCTTTCTCGTCCATACAGACGCTTCAATGTTCGGATTGGGAGCAGTACTGAGCCAGATCGGAGCCGATGGCGGTGAACACCCCGTAGCTTACCTCAGCTGAAAACTTTTACCCAGAGAAGTAAGCTACGCCGCCATCGAAAAGGAATGCCTTGCCGTGGTGTGGGCCCTCAAGAAACTACAGCCCTATTTGTATGGACAAACATTTTCCCTGCTCACAGATCACAACCCGTTGGTCTGGCTGAACCGGGTGTCAGGAGACAATGCCAGACTGCTGCGCTGGAGCTTAGCGCTTCAGCCCTTTGATTTCAATATCCAATATCGCCCGGGGAAGCTCAATGGAAATGCTGACGGGTTATCCCGACAAACGGAACTAGACAAGTGATCTGTGGGTACTCCTCCAGACATCCCCAAGCCGATCCGTTGGGATCAGACTGTGTATGCTGGCTTGGTTCTGGGGGAGCATTGTGGCAGAAGCAGCCACCAGAGACTCTTATTTACCATATTATTTGTCCCTAGCTCTATCTGTCGATGCATCCTGTATATTGTACCTGCCTGTAAGAAAGAAACAATGTTGCACATACCGTTATTGGGTCCGTGGGTGGCCGCCGTTCGCCTAATCTCCACGTGGCGGCGGCCATCTTAACTGCCGAACAGTGGTGTTTGGGCGTCGAGCGTCTGGAACTAAAATCGGACGCTCGACTACCCAGACACCGCTCAGACCTCCAGGATCCCCAAATCGTATGATCCAAACTGCCGAACGGCCCGCCGTTCGGTAGTTTGTATTCCCCAGTCTAGGGGATTCATCCGAACCAAAGATTGGGGTCGGATGGCTGAGCTGTTCGGCACTTTCTATGCAGTGAAATAGACCGACTACAGGGCCAGAATCTATGGAGCTGTTTTCGGCTACTGTGTCCCTGCAGTCGGTCAAATCTTTAAATATCTGTAACTCCCGAACCCCTGGTCTGATCTGGGTGAAATTTGAATATTGTAGCGGAGTAGAGGTACGATCCAAGGTAGCTCCGCTGGTAGACAGGAACAGCAATCCAATACAGGTATCAAACGGGTAGCGTGGTTACAATCCCTTCCCTCCAAGAACTAGACGACACATAGCTTGGAGGTCAACTGTCAGCTTTATTCACACAATTTCTTTTATGGCTTTTTCCCATGCAAGGGAGGTAACTCAAAACAACCAATCACCTCACAATCACCTCCCCTCCCTCTCCTCCCCTTAGATTAACAGGTAAATTAATTAGAGGGAACCGAGTTTTCCCCAGTTTCTGAATGACCCCTAAATACGGGGGGTACGGGGATACACGAGGGGTCCCCTGGTAGGTCTGCTCTGGGTGAGTAACATATTCAAATTTCACCCAGATCAGACCAGGGGTTCGGGAGTTACAGGTATTTAAAGATTTGACCGACTGCAGGGACACAGTAGCCGAAAACGGCTCCATAGATTCTGGCCCTGTAGTCGGTCTACTTCTCTGCCTAGAAAGTGCCGAATAGCTCAGCCATCCGACCCCAATCTTTGGTTCGGATGAATCCCCTAAACTGGGGAATGCAAACTACCGAACGGCGGGCCGTTCGGCAGTTTGGATCATACGATTTGGGGATCCTGGAGGTCTGAGCGGTGTCTGGGTAGTCGAGCGTCCGATTTTAGTTCCAGACGCTCGACGACCAAACACCGCTGTTCGGCAGTTAAGATGGCCGCCGCCACGTGGAGATTAGGCGAACGGCGGCCACCCACGGACCCAATAACGGTATGTACACACGGATTCTTCTTTAACATGCTGGTATAATATGCAAGATACATGGACAGGGACAAATAACATTGTAAATGCGGGTTTCTGGTGGCTGCTTCTGCCACAATGCTCCCCCAGAACCAAGCCAGCATACACAGTCTGATCCCAACGGATCGGCTTGGGGATGTCTGGAGGAGTACCCACAGATCACTGGTCTAGTTCCGTCTGTCGGGATAACCCGTCAGCATTTCCATTGAGCTTCCCCGGGCGATATTGGATATTGAAATCAAAGGGCTGAAGCGCTAAGCTCCAGCGCAGCAGTCTGGCATTGTCTCCGGACACCCGGTTCAGCCAGACCAACGGGTTGTGATCTGTGAGCAGGGAAAATGTTTGTCCATACAAATAGGGCTGTAGTTTCTTGAGGGCCCACACCACGGCAAGGCATTCCTTTTCGATGGCGGCGTAGCTTACTTCTCTGGGTAAAAGTTTTCGGCTGAGGTAAGCTACGGGGTGTTCACCGCCATCGGCTCCGATCTGGCTCAGTACTGCTCCCAATCCGAACATTGAAGCGTCTGTATGGACGAGAAAGCGTTTAGTCGGATCGGGAGCAGCCAACACAGGGGCATTAACAAGGGCATTTTTTAGGAGTTGGAAGGCCTGTTCACACTCTGGGGCCCATACTACTAATTTGGGAAGGTTTTTGCGGGTTAAGTCGGTAAGGGGCTTGGCTAGGGCGCTGTAGTTAGGTACAAACTTTCGGTAATATCCTGCCGTCCCCAAAAAGGCTAGTACCTGGGTTTTAGTGCGGGGGGTTGGCCATTTAGCTACGGCCTCTATTTTGGCTGGTTCGGGTTTTTGGTGGCCGCTGCCTACTCGGTGTCCGAGGTATTGGACCTCGGCCATCCCTATATGGCATTTACTGGGCTTGAGGGTCAGTCCGGCTTCCCGGATGCGGTCTAGTACTGCTCCGATATGGTCTAAATGATCGGCCCAGGAGTAACTAAAGATGGCTATGTCGTCTAGATAGGCGCAAGCGTACTCCTGAAACCCGTCCAATAGTCGGTCCACCATCCTCTGGAAGGTGGCCGGGGCGTTCTTCATCCCAAATGGCATGACCCGGAATTGGTACAGGCCAAATGGGGTGACGAAGGCCGACTTGGGAATGGCGTCCTCGGCTAGAGGAATTTGCCAATATCCTTTACAAAGATCAATGGTGGTTAAGTATTTCCCCCTAGCCATTTTGTCTAATAGCTCGTCTATCCGGGGCATGGGATAGGCATCGGATATGGTTTTATCATTGAGCCTCCGGTAATCTACACAGAAGCGGGTAGTTCCATCCCGCTTTGGCACGAGTACTACGGGGGATGCCCAGGGGCTATCTGAATGCTCAATTACCCCTAACTGCAACATTTCCTTCAGTTCCTTGTACATGTTCCCCCTCACTGCTTCGGGAATGCGGTAGGGCGGTTGACGGAGTGGGACCGGATCTAGGGTTTCTACCCGATGGGTAGCTAACGGGGTATATCCCGGGAGGTTGGAAAAAGTGGCTCCTTTTTCCCTAATTAAACTTTGGGCCTGAGCTTTTTCCTGGGGATTCAAGCGGTCTCCTAGCTGTACGGCTGCGAGATCCTCTTGTAGCGTTTCTCGGGCCAGCATGTCAGGGAGGGGTAGGTTATCTGTGTCCTCTGCAGCCGAGGCGCAGATGGCGGATACTTCCTCTGTGCGCTCGTGGTAGGGCTTCAGCATGTTCACATGGAACATGCGTCGGTCCCCGGTCCCGGGGCCGATTATATAGGTGGTATCGCAGACCTGCTCTACCACCTTGAATGGGCCCCGCCAGGAAGCCTGCAGCTTGTCAGTAGGGACGGGGCGTAAGACTAGTACTTTCTGGCCGACCTGAAAGCTGCGGTCCCTAGCTCCCTTATCATACCAGTGGCGCTGGCGTGTCTGGGCCGCCTGGAGGTTGTTGCGCACAGCTCGGGTCAATTCCTCCAGGCGGTTCCGAAACTCCAACACATAGGGTACGATAGGGGTGCCGTCAATGGTCGTCCCCCCCTCCCAGTGTTCCCTTATTAGGTCTAGGGGTCCCCTTACCCTCCTTCCGAACAACAGTTCGAAGGGAGAGAACCCAGTGGACTCTTGGGGCACCTCTCGGTAGGCGAACAGGAGATGGGGTAAGAACCGCTCCCAGTTCTTCTGAGTGGCTACGAACGTGCGGATCATTTGTTTTAAGGTCCCATTAAACCGTTCGCAGAGGCCATTGGACTGGGGGTGGTATGGGGAATTAAGGATAGGTCGGACCCCGCATACTTTCCAAAGCTGTTGCGTGACCTCGGCCGTGAATTGGGTACCCTGATCTGAAATGATCTCCCGGGGGATCCCCATACGGGTAAAGATACGCATGAGGGCGTCTACTATGGTCTCTGCGTGTACATTCGTTAGGGCTACTGCTTCGGGGTATCTAGTGGCATAATCTACCACGGTCAATATGTATTTCTTACCAGACGGGCTTTTTTGTCTCAGTGGTCCGATAATGTCTACCGCTACTCGGCTAAAGGGTTCTTCAATAATGGGCAGGGTGTGTAGTTTGGCCTTGTATCGGTCCCCCCGCTTTCCCACTCTCTGACAGGTATCGCAAGTATTACAGTATTGCTTAATATCCTGTGATATCCCTGGCCAGAAGAAGTTCTGTAGCAGCCGATGTTTGGTTCGGCTGATCCCTAGGTGTCCAGACAGGGGAATGTCGTGGGCGATTCGCATTAACTCTGGTCGATACTTTCGAGGCACAATTAACTGTTTAATGGGTACAGGAATCGACCCGGCTACTACCTTTTCTGCATACCGGTATAATAACCCCTTATCCCAAGCATATCTCTCCCCCTCTCTGCCAGTCTGGTCTTTATCTATTCTGTCCTTGTAAACCTGTAGGGACGGGTCCAGGGCGACCTCGCTACCAAATTCTAATGGGGCAGCCCAGGGTAATACAGTGTGATCAGGGGGGTTTGTGCTTACCTGAGCCTCAGAGTCAAGGTGGGGTGCCGTGGTGCGAGCCTGTTGGCGGGTGACGACCGGGTAAGCTTCCTGTGGAGGAGGCCGGGTAACAAACGCGGAAGTTAGCTCCCCCAAATCGTTCCCCAAAATCACATCGGCAGGTAGGTCCTGCATCATCCCCACTTCAATTTGTCCTGCCCCCGCTCCCCAGTCCAAATGTAGTTTAGCAGTGGGTACCTTGTATATAGCTCCCCCTGCCACTCGAACTGCAATGCACTCCCCAGTGAGATGGTTCGGGGCCACTAAATGGTTCCGTACCAGAGTGATGGTGGCCCCAGAATCTCTTAACCCCTCCAGCCGCTTGCCCTCCACATGGACCACTTGTCGGTGGCCCTGGCGGTTCTCTGAGGCCGCCTGGACCGGGTTTACCTCATGGAGGGTGCCCAAGGGTTCTGCTATTTGGGTAGAGGTGAAAGGTTGAGCCCAGGGCCTGCCCTGATAGCAGTGTACCGCGGCTCGGGGGGTGGTTGGTGGTCGTTGAGGGGTCCAGGCTGGTCTGGCCCGGTTTTGGGGACAGTCTCGTTGCATGTGACCCAGCTGGTTACATGCATGGCACCGGACAGATGCCCGGTTGTTGTACCGGGGGGTTTGAGACTGGTAGGTCCCCCCTGGTCGGGGCGGATTTACTGGGGTAAGCTGGGGAACAGCTGGCGTAGATTGCACTCTACTGGATACAGGCTGTTCCCGTCGGGAGTCCTGATGCTCATCTGCTAGTTGAGCGGCCTCATGCAGAGTACGGGGCTTACGTTCTCTTACCCAGATCTGTAACTGTGGAGACAAACGTCGGTAGAACTGCTCCAGCATCATCAATTGCTTGATCTCTTGGGCCGTGACGGCTTTGGCTGCCTCAAGCCACCCGTCAGCTGCCCGTTGTAGGCGGTGTGCAAATTCTGCATGTGAGTCTTTTTCTGATTTGGGTAATTCCCGGAACTGTGTTCGGTATGCTTCAGGTGTAAGGGCATACCGTGCGAGCAAGGTTTGTTTTACCTTTTGATAGTCCCTGATATCCTCTGCCGGCATAGCTCGGTAGGCATCTGCTGCGCGGCCGGATAGGTTACCCGCTAGCACTCGTACTTGTTCTTCAGTGCTAATGGCATGTAGCTGGCACAAAAGTTCAAAGTTCTGTAAATAGCCATCAATGTCCCCCTCGGTATCATTAAATGCTTTGAATACCTGGTACGGTATTTTAGCTTTCGCTGGCGGGGTGGGGGCCGCTGTTGCGCTTCCCTGCGCTGATCGCTGCATAAAGAGAGCCTGTACATCGTTGTACACCTGGTCTGCTTTCTGTGCTGCCATGGCTGGTGAGAATAGAGCCATCCTGGCCCTATATTCTCTGGTAAACTCAGTTTCTTCCCCCTCCCTTGGAGGTGCTGCAGCAGCTGCGGCTCTGTCTCCTTCCATGAGTTCTGCGATTAGGATAGCCTTTGTTTTGTTGCTTGCTATCCTCCCTCTCGCTTCCAGTAACTCTTTTAGCGTGTCCCGTTTCAAGAGGGTATAATCTGTTTCCATTCAGTCCTTTTTAATTCCTGCTGAATGCCTCTTGCTGTGTAGTACGATCCCGTCGCTTGCCACCAATTGTAGCGGAGTAGAGGTACGATCCAAGGTAGCTCCGCTGGTAGACAGGAACAGCAATCCAATACAGGTATCAAACGGGTAGCGTGGTTACAATCCCTTCCCTCCAAGAACTAGACGACACATAGCTTGGAGGTCAACTGTCAGCTTTATTCACACAATTTCTTTTATGGCTTTTTCCCATGCAAGGGAGGTAACTCAAAACAACCAATCACCTCACAATCACCTCCCCTCCCTCTCCTCCCCTTAGATTAACAGGTAAATTAATTAGAGGGAACCGAGTTTTCCCCAGTTTCTGAATGACCCCTAAATACGGGGGGTACGGGGATACACGAGGGGTCCCCTGGTAGGTCTGCTCTGGGTGAGTAACATATTCAAATTTCACCCAGATCAGACCAGGGGTTCGGGAGTTACAGGTATTTAAAGATTTGACCGACTGCAGGGACACAGTAGCCGAAAACGGCTCCATAGATTCTGGCCCTGTAGTCGGTCTACTTCTCTGCCTAGAAAGTGCCGAATAGCTCAGCCATCCGACCCCAATCTTTGGTTCGGATGAATCCCCTAAACTGGGGAATGCAAACTACCGAACGGCGGGCCGTTCGGCAGTTTGGATCATACGATTTGGGGATCCTGGAGGTCTGAGCGGTGTCTGGGTAGTCGAGCGTCCGATTTTAGTTCCAGACGCTCGACGACCAAACACCGCTGTTCGGCAGTTAAGATGGCCGCCGCCACGTGGAGATTAGGCGAACGGCGGCCACCCACGGACCCAATAACGGTATGTACACACGGATTCTTCTTTAACATGCTGGTATAATATGCAAGATACATGGACAGGGACAAATAACATTGTAAATGCGGGTTTCTGGTGGCTGCTTCTGCCACAAATATGTTACTCACCCAGAGCAGACCTACCAGGGGACCCCTCGTTTATCATCGTACCCCCCGTATTTAGGGGACATTCAGAAACTGGGGAAAACTCGGTTCCCACTAATTAATTTACCTGCTAATCTAAGGGGAGGAGAGGGAGGGGAGGTGATTGTGAGGTGATTGGTTGTTTTGAGTTACCTCCCTTGCATGGGAAAAAGCCATAAAAGAAATTGTGTGAATAAAGCTGACAGTTGACCTCCAAGCTATGTGTCGTCTAGTTCTTGGAGGGAAAGGATTGTAACCACGCTACCCGTTTGATACCTGTATTGGATTGCTGTTCCTGTCTACCAGCGGAGCTACCTTGGATCATACCTCTACTCCGCTACAGAGGTGTATTCCCATCATCCCCCAAGCAGTCAGTGAGGTGTATTCCCATCATCCCCCAAGCAGTCAGTGAGGTGTATTCCCATCATCCCCCAAGCAGTCAGTGAGGTGTATTCCCATCATCCTCCAAGCAGTCAGGGAGGTGTATTCCCATCATCCCCCAAGCAGTCAGTGAGGTGTATTCCCATCATCCCCCAAGCAGTCAGTGAGATGCATTCCCATCATCCCCCAAGCAGTCAGTGAGATGCATTCCCATCATCCCCCAAGCAGTCAGTGAGGTGTATTCCCATCATCCCCCAAGCAGTCAGTAAGGTGTATTCCCATCATCCCCCAAGCAGTCAGTGAGGTGTATTCCCATCATCCCCCAAGCAGTCAGTGAGGTGTATTCCCATCATCCCCCAAGCAGTCAGTGAGGTGTATTCCCATCATCCCCCAAGCAGTCAGTGAGATGCATTCCCATCATCCCCCAAGCAGTCAGTGAGGTGCATTCCCATCGTCCCCCAAGCAGTCAGTGAGGTGTATTCCCATCATCCTCCAAGCAGTCAGTGAGGTGTATTCCCATCATCCCCCAAGCAGTCAGTGAGGTGTATTCCCATCAATCCCCAAGCAGTCAGTAAGGTGTATTCCCATCATCCCCCAAGCAGTCAGTAAGGTGTATTTCCATCAATCCCCAAGCAGTCAGTAAGGTGTATTCCCATCATCCCCCAAGCAGTCAGTGAGATGCATTCCCATCATCCCCCAAGCAGTCAGTGAGGTGTATTCCCATCATCCCCCAAGCAGTCAGTGAGATGCATTCCCATCATCCCCCAAGCAGTCAGTGAGGTGTATTCCCATCATCCCCCAAGCAGTCAGTGAGGTGCATTCCCATCATCCCCCAAGCAGTCAGTGAGGTGTATTCCCATCATCCCCCAAGCAGTCAGTGAGGTGTATTCCCATCATCCCCCAAGCAGTCAGTGAGGTGTATTCCCATCATCCCCCAAGCAGTCAGTGAGGTGTATTTCCATCAATCCCCAAGCAGTCAGTGAGGTGTATTCCCATCATCCCCCAAGCAGTCAGTGAGGTGTAATTCCATCAATCCCCAAGCAGTCAGTGAGGTGTATTTCCATCAATCCCCAAGCAGTCAGTAAGGTGTATTCCCATCATCCCCCAAGCAGTCAGTGAGGTGTATTCCCATCATCCCCCAAGCAGTCAGTGAGGTGTATTCCCATCATCCCCCAAGCAGTCAGTGAGGTGTATTCCCATCATCCCCCAAGCAGTCAGTAAGGTGTATTTCCATCAATCCCCAAGCAGTCAGTGAGGTGTATTCCCATCATCCCCCAAGCAGTCAGTGAGGTGTATTTCCATCAATCCCCAAGCAGTCAGTGAGGTGTATTTCCATCAATCCCCAAGCAGTCAGTAAGGTGTATTCCCATCATCCCCCAAGCAGTCAGTGAGGTGTATTCCCATCATCCCCCAAGCAGTCAGTGAGGTGTATTCCCATCATCCCCCAAGCAGTCAGTGAGGTGTATTCCCATCATCCCCCAAGCAGTCAGTGAGATGCATTCCCATCATCCCCCAAGCAGTCAGTGAGGTGTATTCCCATCATCCCCCAAGCAGTCAGTGAGATGCATTCCCATCATCCCCCAAGCAGTCAGTGAGATGCATTCCCATCATCCCCCAAGCAGTCAGTGAGGTGCATTCCCATCATTCCCCAAGCAGTCAGTGAGGTGTATTCCCATCATCCCCCAAGCAGTCAGTGAGGTGTATTCCCATCATCCCCCAAGCAGTCAGTAAGGTGTATTCCCATCATCCCCCAAGCAGTCAGTGAGGTGTATTCCCATCATCCCCCAAGCAGTCAGTGAGGTGTATTCCCATCATCCCCCAAGCAGTCAGTGAGGTGTATTTCCATCATCCCCCAAGCAGTCAGTGAGGTGTATTCCCATCATCCCCCAAGCAGTCAGTGAGGTGTATTCCCATCATCCCCCAAGCAGTCAGTGAGGTGTATTCCCATCATCCCCCAAGCAGTCAGTGAGGTGTATTCCCATCATCCCCCAAGCAGTCAGTAAGGTGTATTCCCATCATCCCCCAAGCAGTCAGTGAGGTGTATTCCCATCATCCCCCAAGCAGTCAGTGAGGTGCATTCCCATCATCCCCCAAGCAGTCAGTGAGGTGTATTCCCATCATCCCCCAAGCAGTCAGTGAGGTGCATTCCCATCATCCCCCAAGCAGTCAGTAAGGTGTATTCCCATCATCCCCCAAGCAGTCAGTGAGGTGTATTCCCATCATCCCCCAAGCAGTCAGTGAGGTGCATTCCCATCATCCCCCAAGCAGTCAGTGAGGTGTATTCCCATCATCCCCCAAGCAGTCAGTGAGGTGTATTGCCATCATCCCCCAAGCAGTCAGTAAGGTGTATTCCCATCATCCCCCAAGCAGTCAGTGAGGTGTATTCCCATCATCCCCCAAGCAGTCAGTGAGGTGCATTCCCATCATCCCCCAAGCAGTCAGTGAGGTGTATTGCCATCATCCCCCAAGCAGTCAGTAAGGTGTATTCCCATCATCCCCCAAGCAGTCAGTGAGGTGTATTCCCATCATCCCCCAAGCAGTCAGTGAGGTGTATTCCCATCATCCCCCAAGCAGTCAGTGAGATGCATTCCCATCATCCCCCAAGCAGTCAGTGAGGTGTATTGCCATCATCCCCCAAGCAGTCAGTGAGATGCATTCCCATCATCCCCCAAGCAGTCAGTGAGGTGCATTCCCATCATCCTCCAAGCAGTCAGTGAGGTGTATTCCCATCAATCCCCAAGCAGTCAGTGAGGTGTATTCCCATCATCCCCCAAGCAGTCAGTGAGGTGTATTCCCATCAATCCCCAAGCAGTCAGTGAGGTGTATTCCTATTGAACGCTTCCCATGCCATAACACTATGAGCCAATCAGGACGCGCCGTTTCCCAATAGCAGCCAATCAGGACGCGCCGTGTCCCAGTAGCAGCCAATCAGGACGCGCCGTTTCCCAGTAGCAGCCAATCAGGACGCGCCGTTTCCCAGTAGCAGCCAATCAGGACGCGCCATGCCTGTGACGTGTGTTGCAGCCAGCTGTGCGCCTCGTGGCCCTGGCTCGCGGGTGACGGTTTTTCCTCAGCTGATTTGGTTTCCCGCTAATTTTGGTGTCAGCCAATCAGGAGAGGGGCGGGTGCTCAGTTTCGGTTAAGCAGCCAATCAGAGCCCGAGTCGATGTGACTGACAGGCTGGACTGCCGCCGCGGTATATAAGGGCGGGCTGTGGACCGGTTCCGGGCTCTCGGTACAGAAGGGGGAGGGGTACAATCGGAGAGATACCGGAACCGATACCGACATGACTGAGGTGGAGCCCCGGGAGCCCGAACCGACCATCCAACCGGAGATCCCGAAACCGGGCACAGCGCGCAGCCAGGCGGGCAAGAAAGTCATGGGTGAGATAATACCCCCCCATGGGGCAATTAATAATATAATACCCCCCCATGGGGCAATTAATAATATAATACCCCCCATGGGGCAATTAATAATAATAATACCCCCCCATGGGGCAATTAATAATATAATACCCCCCATGGGGCAATTAATAATAATAATACCCCCCCATGGGGCAATTAATAATAATACCCCCCATGGGGCAATTAATAATAATACCCCCCATGGGGCAATTAATAATAATAATACCCCCAATGGGGCAATTAATAATATAATACCCCCCATGGGGCAATTAATAATATAATACCCCCCCATGGGGCAATTAATAATATAATACCCCCCATGGGGCAATTAATAATATAATACCCCCCCATGGGGCAATTAATAATATAATACCCCCCCATGGGGCAATTAATAATAATAATACCCCCCCATGGGGCAATTAATAATAATAATACCCCCCATGGGGCAATTAATAATAATACCCCCCATGGGGCAATTAATAATAATAATACCCCCAATGGGGCAATTAATAATATAATACCCCCCATGGGGCAATTAATAATATAATACCCCCCATGGGGCAATTAATAATAATAATACCCCCCCATGGGGCAATTAATAATAATACCCCCCCATGGGGCAATTAATAATAATAATAATGCCCCCCCATGGGGTCAAATTAATAACGTGCCTCCCCATGGGGTCAAATTAATAACGCGCCCCCCCATGGGGTCAAATTAATAATGCGCCCCCCCATGGGGTCAAATTAATAACGCGCCCCCCCCCATGGGGTCAAATTAATAACGCGCCCCCCCATGGGGTCAAATTAATAACGCGCCCCCCCATGGGGTCAAATTAATAACGCCCCCCCCCCATGGGGTCAAATTAATAACGCGCCCCCCCCCATGGGGTCAAATTAATAAAGCATCCCCCCCCCCATGGGGTCAAATTAATAACGCGCCCCCCCCCCCATGGGGTCAAATTAATAACGCGCCCCCCCCCCCCCATGGGGTCAAATTAATAACGCGCCCCCCCCATGGGGTCAAATTAATAACGCGCCCCCCCCATGGGGTCAAATTAATAACGCGCCCCCCCCATGGGGTCAAATTAATAACGCGCCCCCCCCATGGGGTCAAATTAATAACGCGCCCCCCCCATGGGGTCAAATTAATAACGCGCCCCCCCATGGGGTCAAATTAATAACGCGCCCCCCCATGGGGTCAAATTAATAACGCGCCCCCCATGGGGTCAAATTAATAACGCGCCCCCCCATGGGGTCAAATTAATAACGCGCCCCCCCATGGGGTCAAATTAATAACGCGCCCCCCCATGGGGTCAAATTAATAACGCGCCCCCCCATGGGGTCAAATTAATAACGCGCCCCCCCATGGGGTCAAATTAATAACGCGCCCCCCCATGGGGTCAAATTAATAACGCGCCCCCCCATGGGGTCAAATTAATAACGCGCCCCCCCATGGGGTCAAATTAATAACGCGCCCCCCCATGGGGTCAAATTAATAACGCGCCCCCCCATGGGGTCAAATTAATAACGCGCCCCCCCCATGGGGTCAAATTAATAACGCGCCCCCCCCATGGGGTCAAATTAATAACGCGCCCCCCCCATGGGGTCAAATTAATAACGCGCCCCCCCCATGGGGTCAAATTAATAACGCGCCCCCCCCATGGGGTCAAATTAATAACGCGCCCCCCCCATGGGGTCAAATTAATAACGCGCCCCCCCCATGGGGTCAAATTAATAACGCGCCCCCCCCATGGGGTCAAATTAATAACGCGCCCCCCCCCCATGGGGTCAAATTAATAACGCCCCCCCCCCCCCCCCCATGGGGTCAAATTAATAACGCCCCCCCCCCATGGGGTCAAATCAATAACGCCCCAATGCCCCATGGGGGCAATTAAAAATGCCCTGCCCCCTCCATAGGACCCATATAGGGGCAACAAAATAATATCCCCATAAGGGCAACTGAATACAGAATACCCCCCACAAGTTTAGAGGTGAATAACCCCAACCCCCCCCCGTGAGCTAAATAAGCACCTGTCCCACACAAATAGGGGGCAATTAAACACCTGAATACCCCCACCCCGGGTTAAAGCAGAGTTTAGCATTTGTAATGTATTGCTGATGAAATCTGAACAATTGAGCCATTAACGGTCTTCGTTCTTCCATTCTCAACGTGGTCTTTCTCCCACTGGCTCGTCTCTCAGCCACTCAGGTCCAAGGAACTGTGAAGTGGTTCAATGTACGCAATGGCTATGGATTTATTAACAGGTAATAGCACTGACTGCATTCATACCGACTCAATTAGAAGGGAAGGGGATGTTGTGAGCATTGTAAATGTGTGTGGGGGGGGGGGGGGTGAGGTGCGAGCAGGGGTGAGTCCTGTGTGGGGGGGGACGTGCGGGGTGGGGTGAGTCCTGTGTGCGGGGGGGGGGTGAGGTGGGGTGAGTCCTGTGTGTGCGTGTGTGTGTGGGGGGGGGGGTGGTGAGTCCTGTGTGCGGGGGGGGGGGGTGTTGAGGTGAGTCCTGTGGGGGGGGGGGTGTTGAGGTGAGTAGTGTGTGTGTGTGGGGGGGGGGGGTGAGGTGAGTCCTGTGGGGGGGGGGGGGGTGAGGTGAGAGGGGGGGGTTCTTCTTGCTGTGACTGGGGGTTGCTGTATGTTTACATATTCTCGTCACATACCTGGTTTGTGTCATTGCAGGAATGACACCAAAGAAGATGTCTTTGTCCATCAGGTAACTGAAAAGGAGCCCAGGCAGGGTTTTAGGAAACGTGTACAGAGGGAGAATCAATGTATGGATTGTCTGCTAGTAAAATCAATTCATTCTCTGTGTGGCCGAGCAGGCAGGAATCCAATCTAGTTACATGTAAAGCCCCTTTACTTCCAGGGTTAGGATTCCGTGGTATCATTTGCTGCAGGGATTAGATGGGTACTGGATTTATTATTAAATGCTTTATGTTAAAGTTTTTTTTTATGCAAACAAAATGAAGCTCTGCTGTGACCATGATGTCCCTTTACAGAAATTCTGAACGTATTGTGCAAGCAGGGCTTATGGGTTCTACATGGAGGGTCACCTTATAAAGCAAATCTATTGGCAAACTCTAAACAGTATTGGAACATGTCTTGTATGTGCGGCTGCTGGAGCACCCCTTTCAGCGTCTGTCTTTGGCACAATCATTACCACTCCTGCTAGAACATGTCAGCCTGTTCATAATAATGCAATCTTGGCCATCAGAATGTTATGGGTTTGTTTTGGACCGGATATAATCCCTCAGCTTAATGGACTTTTGTGACTTTCTGGTACTCTATATTGATAGGTCCTCATGTGATGGTGGGATAAAGTTTGCAAGGAGTTTGGTTTGTGCCTTATCAGATGTCAGAAACTAGTTACAAAAAGCTAAACCAGATTCGTGTCCAGATGACCTTGAGATTCCTTCATCTCTCCTTATGTGGTCACATTGGCTTTGCCTCATTAACATCACTAAAATAGCTTTGTCACTGCTTCCAGTCGTGCCTTGGAGTTGGTGTCCTCACTGTAACTAATGTCTTATGTTTAAGGGTTGATCTATTCCTCCTATCACAAATGGTGGCTTACTACGGGTCGGCTTTCTACAGTCTTTTAATGACTATAGAGCAATAAAAAAACCTGTAACCTCCCATCACCATAAGAAGGCAGGCTGACTTTTACCCCCTCAATTCCACAAAGTATGTTATGGAGGTGATGGTCTGTTCTGCATCCTGTGCGCTTGGTTAGTAAAGGGCTACAGGCCACTTTAGAGTTGCTATAAAGCAGAATATCTTTTCCTACAGACAGCCATAAAACGGAATAATCCCCGCAAGTTTCTGCGCAGTGTTGGTGATGGAGAGACTGTAGAGTTTGATGTTGTTGAAGGAGAAAAGGTGAGTTTAAAATGGTCCTGGTGGAGAAAGCAGTTCAAATGTGGCTCATCTGGAGGGAGTGTGAGTTGGTTTAAGGGTAGTTGGGTTCTGGATTAGAGGGCCTTGGGGAAGAGGGTAGCCTTGAGGGCAAGGGTGTGGAGTTCTGGATGAGGCAGGGGGTATCTTTGAGGGCAAGGGTGTGGAGTTCTGGATGAGGCAGGGGGTATCTTTGAGGGCAAGGGTGTTGGGTTCTGGTTGAGGCAATGGGTAGCTTTAAAGGGACACTATAGTCACCAGAACTACAGCTTAACCCCTTCAGGACAGAGGACAGTTCAGGACCGTCATCGGCATTTTTGCGTTGCTGACTGTCCTGAACCGTCCTAACTGTCCGATGTACTTACCAGATTGCCGTTGTTCACCCGGCAGCGATCGGCGCTGCTCCCGGTGTGGGGAGACTGCCTGCAGCCCAGGCAGTCTCCCCACGCAGATTAGGACCCCTGTGGCCATGTGATCGCTCAACAGAGCGATCACATGGTCACAATAGGTGTCCATGTGCCTGCCTGCCTGTGCTGGCAGTCAGTCTCCCTGCTAGTGTAAAATAAAAAAAGTTAATATTAATAAATAAAAATATTATGTATATATGATATATAGACATATATTATATCTATATAATATGTCTATATATCATAATGTCATACTAAGTGTATCTTTATGATATATATTAATATAAAAATACATTTATAATTTACACACATGTTATATAATATAAAACTATATAGTGTATATATTATTATAGAATACAAATAATTTAAATTAAATAGAAAAATGTAAAAATAATAAATTAAAAAAAATTACATCTATATGAAAGTTTATTCTAACTATTTTGATAGTAATATATTTATATCAAAATACACTTAGAATTAAATTGTATATATAAATACAAAATATACATGTCATATACAAAATTACATAAATAATTATATAAATATACATGTAGACTTAAAATATATAAATATGCATATATATTTAAATTTTACATGCATATTTATGTAATATTTTTATGCAAGTAATTTGATTGATTGCAATTTGAGGGACCTGCCTGCCCACCCAGGCCAAAAGTCCAGAACATTTAATTTGGTAGCACTATATTTTACCCTGTAACTTTCTATGACACCCTAAAACCTGTACATGGGGGGTACTGTTTTACTCGGGAGACTTTGCTGAACACAAATATTTGTGATTGAAAACCGTAAAACATATCACAGCGATGATAGTCATTGAAAGTGACTTTTTTGCATTTTTCACACACAGCACTTCTACTGATATAATTGATACGTTTTCCTGTTTTGAAACACAAATATTTGTGTTCAGCGCAGTCTCCCGAGTATAACCGTACCCCCATGTACAGGTTTTATAGCATTTTTGAAAGTTAGTGTCAAATATATGGGTCAAATATTTTTACATTGAAAATTGCCAGGTTGGTTATGTTGCCTTTGAGAGCGTATGGTAGCCCAGGAATTAGAATTACCCCCATGATGGCATACAATTTGCAAACGACAACCCAAAGTATTGCAAATGGGGTATATCCAGTCGTTTTTAGTAGCCACTTAGTCACAAACACTGGCCAAAATTGGCATTCAATTTAGTTTTTTACTTTTTTCACACACAAACAAATATGAACGCTAACTTTGGCCAGTGTTTTCGACTAAGTGGCTAAAAAAGACTGGACATAACCCATATTGAATACCCTGGGTTGTCTACTTTAAAAAAAAATATGTACATGTGGGGTGTGATTCAGAGATTTGACAGATAGTGTTACAATGTCACTATTGATACATTTTTAAAAAATGTATGTTTTGAAACCGCAATATCTTACTTGTACCTATAGCCCTATAACTTGCAAAAAAGCACGTAAACACTGGGTGTTTTTAAACGCAGGACAAAATTTTGAATCTATTTAGTAGTTTTTTTCATTGCTTTTGTATACGAGTAAAAGTCAAAAAACATGTATTTTTTTTCAATTTTTCATTTTATTTTTTAAATTAAATTACATGAGATTATATAATGGTATGTAAAGAAATCCCTTTTTATCCTGAAAAAAACAATATATAACTTGTATAGTAACAGTAAATGAGAGGAAAATTACAGCTAAACACAAACATCACAAAAGTGTAAAAAGAGGCCTGGTCGCAAATGTAAAACATCGCAAAAACAGTCTGGTCCTTAAGGGGTTAATGTAGTTGTTCTGGTGAGTATAATCATTGCCTTCAGGCATTTTTCATGTAAACGCGGTCTTTTTAGTGACAAGGCAGTGTTTACATTGTCCCTAGGGACACCTCCAAGTGGCCACTCCTCAGATGGCCACTGGAGGTGCTTCCTGGCTCAGGGCTGCACAGTAAGCAGCCCTGCTGTTCAGCGTCTCTCATAGAGATGCATTGATTCAGTGCATCTCTGTGAGGAGGTGCTGATTGGTCAAAATGGCGTTTGGCCCCACCCCTTGCCAATTTTAGACATTCTAATGCTTTTCCCATGTTAAAGCATTGGATTTGCTCAAAATCAGCAATTTTGATGTCACCAAGGGGGCAGGGCCAGTGCCGGCAGACCCGTGGAGAGCTGAAAACAAGGTGCGTTTTAACCCATTCTGAGGGGGTTAAGGGAGGGGCAGGCCACCTAAATGGTGGGTTTTCACTATAGGGTCAGGAATACATGTTTGTGTTCCTGACCCTATAGTGATCTTTTAAGGGGAGTTGTTTTGGATTATAGAGCAGCTAGCCTTAAGGGGAAGTTGAGTTGGAGCTTGCCTTAAAGGGTTACTATAACAATTTGTATAAAATATTTTTATTAGATTTATAATGCTATTCTGGACATTATTCCCTAGATCCCTGCAAATAAAGAATAAACTTGCCTGCAATCCAGTGCTGGGTGAACAGAGGGGCTAGCCTTAAGGGCAGATCTGTCATGCATTAGCGTTAGCTTGAGTAAAGCCAGTATTTTTAGTGGGGGAAGTTTTGACACATTGAATGCTCATACCTCCCATAGACACTAAGCTAATTTGAGCAGGGTCCTCTTAAACCTATTGTTCCTGTAAGTGTTTTTTTCTGTAATTGTCCTTTGTAAATCCTCCCCTCTAATACTATTGTAAAGCGCTATATAAATGGTAATGTGACTTACAGGGTGCAGAGGCTTCTAATGTGACTGGTCCAGGAGGTGTGCCAGTGAAAGGAAGCAGATTTGCCCCAAACCGGCGAAGGTTTCGCCGTCGGTTCTATCGGCCCCGAGGGGACAATGCTGGGGAGTCTGGCAGTGAAGGAGTGACTGGAGAACAGGTGAGCGAGAGTGAAAAAACTGAAGACTCTTCACCCCAGCCGAGACCAACCCAGCGAAGACGCCCTCCTCCCTTTTTCTATCGGAGGAGGTTTGTGAGGGGTCCCAGGCCCGATCAGCAACAACAGACCATTGAGGTGAGTGTCAGCAGAGTACAAGTTGACAGATATCCACAGCAATAACGGTATCTTGTTGCTGCCATGCCTGGACTCCTTCCCACTTCCCTGGCTAAATGTGGCCAAGCTCAACTCGCCCAAGGAACACCGCAATGACTAGCATTTGTTGCTTTCTCTTGTTCCTGTTGGGTGGTAACCATTTACCAACAGTGGAATAGCTGCAGTTTGAAACTTGAACACTGGTTGGGACCTCAAATCCACGCATTATGTAGATAAGAAAGCTATTGGTCTGTTTAGTTATAGACAGTTTTTCTTCGCACAGACATTGCATAAATGACCATGGTTCTTGGAGATAGCATTGTATTCGGTTAAAAGCTTGGTCTGTAAGCAGGTGTATGATGGGATGCCAGGTCCCATTAACTTAGAATATAAGCCAGTTATCACATATTGTGGATATTTCTGTTTATAGGTGACTGATAAAGATGAACCTAAAGATCCTGCAACGCAAGCACCAGATGCAGAGATTGGTGATGGTCAGCGGATCACGCCACGCCGATTCCGCCCACGATTTCGCAGGTCTGGTTGCTATGAAAGATTTGTGATGTCTTGCAGGGGAAAATAAGGGTTGCTGATGTGAGGGCCACTTGTATATAAGTGGGTGCCCAGTTCTTACTAGCAAGTGTTTCCCAGAATTGAAAAGGAAGCTAAAGGTGCGAATAAACAGTTGAAAAGATTGCTAATTCAGCATGTTTTATCTCTCAGGCCTTTTCGACCTCGGCCTCCACAGCAACAGACTGGAGAAGGAGGGGATGGAGAGATCAAACCTACAGCTAATGGAGGGCCCCGGCCAGAGCCTCAGCGGCAGCGAAACCGTCCATACTTCCAGAGGCGCAGGAGACCAGGAACAGCACCAGCCATAGCTCAGGTAAGGCTTGGAATAGATTATATGATCAGGAATGGGTGCTTCATTTTTTTTTTTAAACTAAATTTCTTCATCAGGATAATGGAAAAAAACAAATGGAACCTGCTAATGGATCTGCTTCAGAAACTGGCACCCCTCCTTCTCCCAGTGATGCACCCACTGAGGCTGCTGGCGTACATACTACGGTAACACTGACTAACTTATTGCCAGACTGAATCTCCATATCACCAGTCAGATGATAAACCCAGTGCTGTCTGAGCCTGTCCTGATAACCTGCAGTCAGATACCCTACATTGGATCTAAACCCAGTGCTGTCTGAGCCTGTCCTGATAATGTGCACTCAGATGTCCTTTATACAGTGATCTGTAGACTATATAGTTTGAGTGATATGACCAATTTGTGCAAGTTTTTTTTTTTAGGACCGTTTCTGCCTAAAACCTTTAGTAGTCTATTTATGAAATGTTATGTCTGCTGTTTCAGGCTCCTGCACCAGAGCCCAGGGAAGCAGACCCCCCTGCTCCAGAGTGACCCCACCACTGACACATGACATCTGGACTAGTGGCACCGGTATGTGAGACTATTGTCCCAAATTAGACTATTAATAAAGGTCACAGGCAGTCTTACTAGTCTATTCTAGGCACTGCCTGTCCTCCATGTGAGCTCTGAAAGGTCACTTTTCACCCTTAATCACTCCATCTGCATCTCCAACCCTGAGGAAATGGTGATCCTCACCCCATCTTTGCATGTTATGTGAGACCTGCCCCCTCCCATTCAAAGCATGATTTTTTTGTGACCTGCCCCATGCTTTGTGGGACTAACTTTCATATACAGTAGACTTGTTTTCTGTGGGGACACCAAGGTAATATATTGTTTTCCACTTGTAGGTGTCAGATCCTCCTTAGAGCTTCACAGGATTGTTTGGAACATGGCAATAAATCACTTACGAGGGGAGCAGCCACTTCCCCCCCTCTCACTGCGTGTCAGCTTATTTTCACTTTTTGGGAACACTTGGGTATATTGTACAAATTGCAACAGTAAAACTGGAACAGCAAACCTTGTGTCCTGTGTTTATTATGAGACCTGCAAGTTATCTCTGAAGTCATCCTCCCAAAATATTAACCATTGGTAATACTCTGCTAAACAAGTCTGGATCTGTATTCTCACAGCTACCTGAAACACTGCTAAATGTATGCTAATCCACCACCAAACTAGCTGGGAATCTCTATTCCAAACGCTACACTAAACTCCTAGAATCAGAGGTTCCCAGAGCTACATTCACTACAAGTAATGTACACTAAACACCAGTATTTCAAACTGTAAACATGGCAAATGGAAGTAAAATCTGTTAAGAGATTCCCAAAAATACACAATCTCTGCCTTAAAGGGACACTATAGTCACCTAAACAACTTTAGCTTAATGAAGCATTTTTTGTGGATAGATCATGCCTCTCAGCTTGCACTGCTTATTCTCTGCCATTTAGAAGTTAAGTCACTTTGTTTCTGTTTATGCAGCCCTTTTCACACCTCCCCTAGCTCTGACACAGCCTGCATGAAAAAACTGGTTTCACTTTCTAACAGATGTAATTTACCTTAAATAATTGTATCTCAATCTCTAAATTGAACTTTAATCACACACAGGAGGCTCTTGCAGGGTCTAGCAAGCTATTAACATAGCAGGAGATAAGAATCTAAATTAAACAGAACTTACAATAAAGGAAGGATAAATTGTAGATGACTATTTACAGGAAGTGATTAGGAAGGCTGTGCAAGTTGCATGCAGAGAGGTGACTAGGGTTCATAAACAAAGGGATTTAACTCCTAAATGGCAGAGAATTGAACAGTGAGACTGTAGGGGTATGATCTATACACCAAAACTGCTTCATTAAGCAAAAGTTGTTTTGGTGACTATAGTGTCTTTTTAACATAAAGTTACTGTGTGAAATTTGCACTAAACTCAACTGTGAGACTAACGGGATGTCTTGTCCTTGCAATACGCAAAACACTCCACTAAACTGATCAATTAGTATCCTATTCTGTCCTTAATTCACAAAATAAGCCAGAAGTGTCTGGGCTTTGGTTAGAGGTGTACTATAAAATTAAAGTTCCAAGAGTGTGTATCCCTCCCAAAAATGACGGTTGTTAAGTTTTAATGAGCTTTGTTTTTAGAGGATACTAAAGTAGTTCTTTGAAAATGACAAGTTGAACACTGTTCTAGATCGTATCAGCGCTTGGGACACTGGTAAGATGCATGGGTCTAATGTGACCTAATAACATTATACCAGAGTCTGTGCTGAATGAAAGCTAGTGCTCACATGAGGCTATCCATAACCTGAGAGGAAGACATGAGAACTTTGCTCTTCTGCCAAAGGTTCACCACACAAACCTTTTATCCAGGAATGGGCGTAGTTTGATCTAGATTTGCCAGAAACTAAAATCCTAGCTATTGGTATTCCCAAATGAATGACTTCTTTATGTTCCCATTTTAATGTTCTGTTTGCACTTGATGTGTTACATATACTCAATGCAATAAACTATTTACAGCTACTAAACAGGTTTATTCTCTAAACATCATATTTCTACAGTTTAAATCCAAATGGGGGTGGAGAAACCAGGGGCAAAATAACTCTTCAATGTGTAATTTGTAAGTTTCCCATTCTGTTTAAACTTGACATTTCAGAGTTAAGTCACTAACCCTTGGTGCAAAACTGCATCTATTGTTAAGACAGACATAAAGGGTCACCTAAATCAAAGCCAAGTTCTAACTAGGGTAAAAGTTAATTTACATGGCAGACAGCTAGATGACATATGGGGGGCTTGGGTGGGATATCTTATAGATGTTTAGCTTTTCAAATAAATAGTTTGAATGGGTTGGGCTGGTATATAAATATATTTAATTACACAGCAAAAAATATACACATCTTTTATACATATGTACTTAATACATAGCAAGGCACTCATCATATACAACACTTTTATATAGCCCACTACTGGTCTCCTGCCCAAATACCTCCCTTGCTCTCTTTCTGCCCCAAGTGAGCAGCAGCTGAGGGCTGGGATCCATGAATGTATAGAATGACATGATCTCTAGGGGTCCAAATGCTGGCTGCTCACTCCTCCTCATCGGCTCCACCACCTCCCAAACTGTCCAGCTCAGTACTTGCTTTCACTTCCATATCCAAGAGTGACAGGTTCCTCCCTCGGAAAGCATGGGCAATTTCATCAAATGATTTCCCCCTGGTTTCAGGTACTCGGAAATAGGTAAATATCAGAAAACCCAGGAGCAGGAAGGCAAAGAGGAGGAAAACATAGGGTCCACATAAATCCTAAGAGTTAAAGGAATAAATGGAAACCAGATGAGTGCAAGAACGGTTTTGAGGATATTCTCTCCACCCCATCTGCTTTAGATGTTCATGTCTTTTAGAGAAAGCACTCACCCATACAGTAAACATCTGTACGCTGTGATCCTAAGAGGAACTGACCCTTAAATGTGGCGATGGTATACTTTAATGTGGGAAAGACTGACCCCTACACGTGTTTCATCATTAGTATGCTGTAACCGTGGGAAGGACCGACCCCTACACGTGTTTCGTCATTAGTATGCTGTAACCGTGGGAGGGACCGACTGCTACACGTGTTTTGTCATTAGTATGCTGTAACCGTGGGAAGGACCGACCCCTACACGTGTTTCGTCATTAGTATGCTGTAACCGTGGGAGGGACCGACTGCTACACGTGTTTTGTCATTAGTATGCTGTAACCGTGGGAAGGACCGACTGCTACACGTGTTTCATCATTAGTATGCTGTAACCGTGGGAAGGACCGACTGCTACACGTGTTTCATCATTAGTATGCTGTAACCGTGGGAGGGACCGACTGCTACACGTGTTTTGTCATTAGTATGCTGTAGGACCGACCGCTACACGTGTTTCGTCATTAGTATGCTGTAACCGTGGGAAGGACCGACCGCTACACGTGTTTCGTCATTAGTATGCTGTAACCGTGGGAAGGACCGACCCCTACACGTGTTTCATCATTAGTATGCTGTAACCGTGGGAAGGACCGACTGCTACACGTGTTTCATCATTAGTATGCTGTAACCGTGGGAAGGACTGGCCCCTACACGTGTTTCGTCATTAGTATGCCGTAACCGTGGGAAGGACCAACCTCTACACGTGTTTCATCATTAGTATGCTGTAACCCTTGGAAGGACCGACCCCTACACGTGTTTCATCATTAGTATGCTGTAACCCTTGGAAGGATCGACCCCCCTACACGTGTTTCATCATAAGTATGCTGTAACCCTTGGAAGGATCGACCCCCTACATGTGTTTCGTGATTAGTATGCTGTAAGTCTAAGATGTACCGATCTTTAAACGTGTTTCCTGATTAGTACACAGGTGTGTATATACAGTCAGGTCCATAAATATTGGGACATCGACACAATTCTAATCTTTTTGGCTCTATACACCAACACAATGGGTTTGTGTTACGGTACCTCCGGTCATAAATACCCAAACCGCCGTTTAGTGGATGTTCCCCGGTCACAATACTGTAGTCGGGTAGCGTATGCAGTATAATCATACGAACCGCTACTTAGAGAATCCTCCAAACTCTCGAACGGTACCTGTACGGCTTTCTCCCTTCTTGAGCTCCAACCGTACGAATCGCCACTTACAGCCGAACGGCCGTAGATCCTAAGCGGCATATAATTCCCATAAGCAGTCTCTAGTCGCCGGTAATAAAATCCCCCCCCCCCAATAACGAGACCAAGCTCCACTTTGAGGGTAAAACACGAACTTACTGTGGGCTACCTGCCCGTATTTATGCAGGTCTCCCACTTGGTGGACACTCCCCTAGGGGACCAAATGGGAGACTGGAATAATAGAAGGACATGGGGACATTTCAGACCTACATCCCCACAATATTCCCAGCATGCATCACAGTTTCCTCCCCTCTGCTCGGGAGATAATTGGGAAGTAATTCAATTATCTCCTCGAGCAGAGGCACATCGCCATTTTAATTCAAAGTTATAAAATACATTAAAATATATAACTTTCTAACTGCCGAACATAATACATTTGTGTAACATCTCCCCAGATAGCCTGGATCTGAGTGCATATTATTGGCGAATAGCGCTCAGATCCCATACGCATAGTTCAATCGCCATGGAGTCTAAGTTGGTTATAGTCCTTCGGTATGCGATCGACTCCATGGGACGGCTATCTGGGTTAAGTCCATTCGTGTCATTAAGTCTCCCGAACGGCTGGTGTTCGTATACCTCTGTCGATGGAGAAGTGGATGGCTTCAGCGGTGTTCGGTTGCAAAAGTGGCCGTTTTGAGGTCCATGAAATAATCATCGAACACCGCTGGGCTTTCGCATAGTTAAAATGGCCGCCGCCTCGTGGTCGACATACGATTGACGACCACCCTGTCTTCGGTCTTAATTGAGAAGTGGCTGCGGTTAACCTCAACGTTCTAATTGGGATCAATAGGTTAACGAGCAACACACTGGGTGGCTGTCCGTCCGTTCGGGGGTGGCGGTCGGCAAACAAATGCATTCCCTTAATCCAGGCATGGAACGGGGAGATTCATGCAAACGGCAAAACAGACGAACACAGTATTCTTAGTCCATACGGATGGGTCTGTCACACGGCTCCCCCCTTGTGGAACACTCCGGCAGACCCGGCTTGACCCTTTGGCGGGTCAACTTGGGGATGACCGGACTTAGGAGAAATAGGGACGTCTGTTTGCCGGGATAACCCATCCGCATTCCCATTCTGCTTACCGGGTCGGTAGCTGATGGTGAAGTTGTAAGGCTGTAGGGCTAAACTCCACCTCAGCAGCCTGCCATTGTCTCCTGAGACCCGGTTAAGCCAGACAAGGGGATTGTGGTCTGTTATAAGAGAAAATTCTTGTCCATACAGATAAGGGCCAAACACTCCTTTTCCACTGCCGCATAACTCACTTCCCGGGGTAGTAACTTTCTGCTGAGATATGCGACAGGGTGCTCTCCTCCATCTTCCCCGACCTGGCTCAGCACAGCCCCCAGTCCATACATGGAAGCATCTGTATGTACAAGAAAACGTTTGTTAGGGACTGGGGCAGCCAGGACAGGGGCATTTACAAGAGCTTGCTTCAGTGCCTGAAACGCGGCTTCACAAGCTGGAGACCACAGGACCTGCTTAGGGAGGTTCTTCTTAGTCAGGTCAGTCAAGGGCTTGGCAACCGTACTGTAGTCGGGGACAAAATGTCGGTAATACCCTGCTGTCCCCAGGAAGGCCAGCACTTGGGTCTTGGTAATAGGTGTGGGCCAGTTAGCTACCGCCTCTACCTTGGCCGTCTCTGGTCGCTGGCTCCCACATCCTACCCTGTGACCCAAGTACTGCACTTCTGCCATGCCTAAATGGCACTTGTCCGGCTTCAAGGTCAGGCCGGCGGCCCGAATCTTGTCCAGTACCACCCCCACGTGTACTAAGTGGTCTTCCCAGGACTCACTGTAGACCGCAATGTCATCCAGGTGTGCACATGCAAATTCCTGGAAGCCATCGAGGAGCCTATCCACCATACGCTGGAAGGTAGCCGGAGCATTCTTCATCCCAAATGGCATAACCTTAAACTGGTATAGACCAAATGGGGTGACGAATGCTGACTTAGGATTAGCATCCTCGGCCAGGGGCATCTGCCAATAACCTTTGCACAGGTCAATGGGGGTCAGATAGCGCCCCCTGGCAATGCGGTCTAATAACTCGTCTACCCGGGGCATCGGGTAGGCGTCAGTGGTGTTCCGCTTGTTGAGCCGCCTGTAGTCCACACAGAACCGGGTGGTCCCATCTTTCTTAGGCACCAGGACTACAGGCGAGGCCCAAGGGCTGTCTGAGTGCTCGATAACCCCCAGCCGGGTCATCTCTTGCATCTCCTTCCGCATTCCTTCTCGGACTGCTTCAGGGATACGGTATGGGGGTTGTCGTAGGGGGTTCTGTCCGGGTGTCTCGACCTTGTGCACAGCTAGGGTGGTGTACCCGGGTTCTTGGGAGAACGTCGCCTGCTTCTCCCACAGAAGCTGTCTTGCCTGTACCTTCTCTGCCGGGTTTAGTCGGTCTCCTAGTTGCACAAGACTAGTAAGGTCAGTCTGGGGATCCTTCTCTAACAAGTCAGGTAAAGGTAAGTTCTCGGGGTCGTCAGTAGCTGGGGCACAGACTACCGCAACATCCTCTGATCGCTCCTGATACTCCTTCAGCATGTTCACATGAAAAGATCGCTGAATCCTTTCATCTGAACAGCTGGCTATAAGATAGGTAGTATCACATATCTGAGCTAGCACTTTATACGGGCCCTGCCAAGATGCTTGCATCTTGTTTGCCTTCACAGGCTTGAGCACTAGAACCTTCTGCCCAACCTGGAAGACCCGCTGTCGGGCACCCCGATCGTACCATCCCTTCTGTCTCCCCTGGGCCGCCTGGAGATTCTCCCTTACCATCAGGGACAGTTTCTCCATGCGGTCCCGGAGTTCCAGGACATATGGTACTATGGGGGTCCCTTCTTGCTCTGTCTCCCCCTCTCAGTGTCCTCTAATGAGATCTAGGGGTCCACGGACCCTTCTCCCATAGAGTAACTCAAAGGGGGAGAACCCAGTAGATTCCTGGGGCACCTCTCTGTACGCAAATAGCAGATGAGGCAGGAATCGCTCCCAGTCCCTGCAAGTGTCAGTAAAGGTCCTCAGCATCTGTTTGAGGGTGCCATTAAATCGCTCGCAGAGACCGTTAGTCTGTGGGTGATAAGGTGAGCTAAGCAACGGTTTGATGCCGCACACCTTCCACAGCTGCTGGGTAAGCACAGCGGTGAACTGAGTTCCCTGATCAGAGAGGATCTCTCGAGGGAACCCGACCCTAGTGAAAGTTTTAACCAGGGCATCAGCAACCGTCTCTGCCTCTATATTAGACAGCGCTACTGCCTCTGGATAACGTGTGGCATAGTCCACCACGGTAAGAATGTATTTCTTACCGGAGGGGCTAGCCCTGGCCAGCGTTCCCACAATGTCAACGGCTATGCGGGAAAAGGGTTCTCCAATGATAGGCATCGATTGGAGCCTAGCCTTTTGGTGATCCCCCCCTTTTACCTACCCGTTGACATGTGTCACACGTGCTACAAAAAACCCGCACATCTCGGTTAAAGTTAGGCCAGAAAAAGTTTTGGGTGATTCTATGAGCTGTGTGGCGGGAGCCTAGGTGGCCCGCTAAGGGTACATCGTGCCCAATCCGCAGAATCTCTTGCCGGTATTTCGCAGGCACCACTAGCTGCCGATTCTGCGGAGGGGCATTCGGTTTCTGGGACGGTTTAGGGATCCTGTACAGCCTATCCCCCACCCACTCGTAATGTCCTCCATCCACCCCTTCTCCCCCAGAATCGGCCCTGGCTCTGTACTTTGCTAAAGTCGGGTCGGTCTTGGTCTCCTTCCCATACATCTCTGGGGTATCCCAGTCTAAACGGGCCTGGTCTAAGGTACAAGTCGGGGTAGAGAGTCTTACCTGGGTCTCAGCAGCAGGTGGGCCGGTCTCGGCGGCACGGGTCGTGACAGCGTCCACTTCAGCGGGACCTTCAGTGGGAGCGAAGGCCGAAACAAGGGGTGCTAAGTCATTGCCAAGGAGGACATCTGCTGGTAAATCCTTCATGACCCCCACGTTCACGTGTCTAGCGCCTGCTCCCCAGTCCAAATGTACCCGGGCAACGGGTAGGCAAAATACGGCACCTCCGGCTACTCGCACTGCTACCGTGTCTCCAGTATGTTGGGTCTCGGACACCAGGTGCTTCTGAAGCAATGTCATGGTTGCACCGGTGTCCCGTAGACCACTGACCTCCTTCTAGTTGACCTTGACAGATTGCCGGTGGTGCTGTCTGTTATCTCGGTGGGCAGCTTGGACAGGATCGGCCTCATGCAGGATGCCCCAGCATTCCTCCTCCTCTACACAGTGAGCAGCCGGGAGAGGTGGTCGTGGATTTCCGCCAACTGGTTTCCTCCAGGACTGGGCCTGGTTAGCACTATTCATTGGGCACTCTGGTCGCTTGTGCCCCAGTTGCTTGCATAAAAAACACCTGATGGGTTGAGAATAGTCCCGTGCATTGAACCGGGGGGGCTGCTGATACTGATTAGGTGGAGGAGGTGCTGACTGCCGGTTCATCGGGGGTTGGTAGACGGTAGCTGTTGGAGGTGCTGCTGGTCGGTACTCCACTCTGATAGGAGCCTTTCCAATAGCACTGTCCAGTTTACGGGCATCCGTGTACTCGTCTGCCAGGCGAGCTGCTTCATGTAGAGTGGAGGGTTTACGGTCCCTTACCCACTCTCTAACGCCTGTAGATAATTTTTCAAAGCAGTGTTCCAACAGGAACATTTGCAGCACCTCTTCCCCGGATACAGCTTGGCACCCTGCCATCCAGTGGGCAGCGGTGCGGTGCACTTTGCATGCCCATTCAACATAAGCATCTCCAGCTGATTTAACTGTATCTCTGAATCGCCTCCGGTATGCCTCTGGTGTAACAGCATACCTGGAGAGCAGAGCTTCCTTGACAGCCCCATAATCCCCGATCTCCTCATCAGGAATGGCCCGAAAAGCCTCACTGGCCCGGCCGGATAACTTGCCGGACAATATAGTAACCCAGTCTTCCAGGGGTACCTTGTGTAGGGCACATTGCCGCTCAAAATCCGCAAGGTACCCGTCAATCTCTCCTTCTGCCTCCACAAAAGGCTTAAATGCTGTAAATGGCACTTTCTTTCTTTCCCCCGGGTTTGCTGTAACTGGGGCTGCTGCAGCACCGCTTTGGCGTAGCAGGTTGGCCTCCACAGCGGCTATGACCTGGGTGATGATCTCTGTAGACGAATTGGGACCATAATGGGCCAGCCTGATTTTTACCGCCCGGTCAAAGCTTGCCTCCTCGGGGGTTCTATCAGCTGTGCTGGGCCCACTGGTTCCCTCTGCCTCTGGTACTCCGTCCATTTCTAACAATAGTGCATTAATTTCCCTCTTCCTGAGGTTACTGGCTTGTCCGCCTCTTTGCTCCAATAAATCTTTCAGGGTAGCTCTTTTCAGCCTCTGGTATTGTGCCTCCATTTAATCCTGGTTGTAATGGTGTCTCTGGGTGATGAGGGTCATCCCGTCGCTTGCCACCAGTTGTTACGGTACCTCCGGTCATAAATACCCAAACCGCCGTTTAGTGGATGTTCCCCGGTCACAATACTGTAGTCGGGTAGCGTATGCAGTATAATCATACGAACCGCTACTTAGAGAATCCTCCAAACTCTCGAACGGTACCTGTACGGCTTTCTCCCTTCTTGAGCTCCAACCGTACGAATCGCCACTTACAGCCGAATGGCCGTAGATCCTAAGCGGCATATAATTCCCATAAGCAGTCTCTAGTCGCCGGTAATAAAATCCCCCCCCCCCCAATAACGAGACCAAGCTCCACTTTGAGGGTAAAACACGAACTTACTGTGGGCTACCTGCCCGTATTTATGCAGGTCTCCCACTTGGTGGACACTCCCCTAGGGGACCAAATGGGAGACTGGAATAATAGAAGGACATGGGGACATTTCAGACCTACATCCCCACAATATTCCCAGCATGCATCACAGTTTCCTCCCCTCTGCTCGGGAGATAATTGGGAAGTAATTCAATTATCTCCTCGAGCAGAGGCACATCGCCATTTTAATTCAAAGTTATAAAATACATTAAAATATATAACTTTCTAACTGCCGAACATAATACATTTGTGTAACATCTCCCCAGATAGCCTGGATCTGAGTGCATATTATTGGCGAATAGCGCTCAGATCCCATACGCATAGTTCAATCGCCATGGAGTCTAAGTTGGTTATAGTCCTTCGGTATGCGATCGACTCCATGGGACGGCTATCTGGGTTAAGTCCATTCGTGTCATTAAGTCTCCCGAACGGCTGGTGTTCGTATACCTCTGTCGATGGAGAAGGGGAAGTGGATGGCTTCAGCGGTGTCCGTTTTGAGGTCCATGAAATAATCATCGAACACCGCTGGGCTTCCGCATAGTTAAAATGGCCGCCGCCTCGTGGTCGACATACGAACGACGACCACCCTGTCTGCGGTTAACCTCAACGTTCTAATTGGGATCAATAGGTTAACGAGCAACACACTTTTCTCCTGGGTGGCCGTCCATTCGGGAGTGGCGGTCGGCAAACAAATGCATTCCCTTAATCCAGGCATACGAACGGGGAGATTCATGCAAACGGCAAAACAGACGAACACAGTATTCTTAGTCCATACGGATGGGTCTGTCACAGTTTGAAATGAAAGGGTATTTACATCCAAATCGGGTGAACGGTGTAGGAATTACAACAGTTTGTATATATGTGCCTCCCGCTTTTTAAAGGACCAAAAGTAATGGGACAGATTAACAGTCATACATCAAACTTTCACTTTTTAATACATGGTTGCAAATAATTTGCAGTCAATTACAGCCTGAAGTCTGGAACGCATAGACATCACCAGATGCTGGGTTTCATCCCTGGTGATGCTCTGACAGGCCTCTACTGCAACTGTCTTCAGTTCCTGCTTGTTCTTGGGGCATTTTCCCTTCAGTTTTGTCTTCATCAAGTGAAATGCATGCTCAATCGGATTCAGGTCAGGTGATTGACTTGGCCATTGCATAACATTCCACTTCTTTCCCTTAAACTCTTTGGTTGCTTTTGCAGTATGCTTCGGGTCATTGTCCATCTGCACTGTGAAGCGCCGTCCAATGAGTTCTGAAGCATTTGGCTGAATATGAGCAGATAATATTGCCCGAAACACTTCATAATTCATCCTGCTGCTTTTGTCAGCAGTCACATCATCAATAAATACAAGAGAACCAGTTCCATTGGCAGCCATACATGCCCACGCCATGACACTACCACCACCATGCTTCACTGATGAGGTGGTATGCTTTGGATCATAAACCGTTCCTTTCCTTCTCCATACTCTTCTCTTCCCATCGCTCTGGTACAAGTTGGTCTTGGTCTCATCTGTCCATAGGATGTTGTTCCAGAACTGTGAAGGCTTTTTTAGATGTTGTTTGGCAAACTCTAATCTGGCCTTCCTGTTTTTGAGGCTCACCAATGGTTTACATCTTGTGGTGAACCCTCTGTATTCACTCTGGTGAAGTCTTCTCTTGATTGTTGACTTTGACACACATACACTTACCTCCTGGAGAGTGTTCTTGATCTGGCCAACTGTTGTGAAGGGTGTTTTCTTTACCAGGGAAAGAATTCTTCGGTCATCCACCACAGTTGTTTTCCGTGGTCTTCCGGGTGTTTTGGTGTTGCTGAGCTCAGCGGTGCGTTCTTTCTTTTTAAGGATGTTCCAAACAGTTGATTTGGCCACACCTAATGTTTTTCCTATCTCTCTGATGGGTTTGTTTTGTTTTTTCAGCCTAATGATGGCTTGCTTCACTGATAGTGACTGCTCTTTGGATCTCATATTGAGAGTTGACAGCAACAGATTCCAAATGCAAATCGCACACTTGAAATGAACTCTGGACCTTTTATCTGCTCCTTGTAAATGGGATAATGAGGGAATAACACACACCTGACAATGGAACAGCTGAGCAGCCAATTGTCCCATTACGTTTGGTCACTTGAAAAGTGGGAGGCACATATACAAACTGTTGTAATTCCTACACCGTTCACCTGATTTGGATGTGAATACCCTCAAATTAAAGCTGAAAGTCTGCAGTTAAAGCACATCATGTTCATTTCACCCATTGTGGTGGTGTATAGAGCCAAAAAGATTAGAATTGTGTTGATGTCCCAATATTTTTGGACCTGACTGTATGTGGAGTTTTTTTGAATAGTAATGTAACTTTTTTTTTTTTTAAATATAACCTTCATTTTTAAATGAGTTTTGTGATTAGTATTGTGTAAGCCTGGGAGGGACCAATCTTTAAACGGGTTTTGTGATTAGTATTCTGTAAGCCTGGGAGGGACTGATCTTTAAACGGGTTTTGTGAGTAGTATGCTGTGACCCAAGGAGGGACTGACTTTTGTTCATCGATTCAATATTTGCCTGTTTATTCTCTTGCACTGTTGTTTAGCCCACTCTCACTTACCGCCACATAGGGAAAAAACATGCCGATTATGAAATTAGATGTCCAGTTGGTACAACCAGCGATAGCCATAGCTGCTGGACGTGGACCCTGACTGAACAATTCTGCCACAATGAACCACGGGATGGGACCAGGGCCAATTTCAAAAAATGCAACAAAGCCAAAAATTGCTAGCATGCTGAGCGAGCTGATGGATGGTATCGTGTCCTGGAAAGAGAGAAGACATTTTGTGAACACACTGTGTGCAATCCTAGATCCCAGTGTCCTGTCCATTCTAGCAGTAATGCCCTGACTCATGGAGCGCCTTTAAGGACAGCCTTCCTCTTCCTTAGAGGCTGTTGAAAGGTATAAAGTGAGCTGATGTGGCATTCTGTCTCTGAAGACTGGCCGTGGAGCAGTAGCGATCTCCGTTCTATCACTATATGTTGTCTGATCTTTTGAATACAGGAATAAACAATAACAAGAGATGGCAATGGGTATCTTGTGCTAATGACAAGCATTGGGTTTTCATGCCATAAGTCTGGTTCCCAGGAGAGAAAGACCCAAGGGACATAGCGCAGCTATGGAAAAGGCACATGTATGAGTGTGAGGATGGATGGTCTATGATTGGTTAAGTTTGTGTGGGTGTCTTTGTATGTTAAGGAGTGGGTGGTGACTAGTTAGCCTACCTCAGTGCCACTTGGGATCCGTGCCAGAAACCGTTTCATTTCTACCCTCCCTTCTTTTTGGGTCCTGATTTGTCATCACAGCTGGTGGGTGGCGTGTCCTTGCCAATCAGTTTGGGAGATGGTTTTACAGGTAGAGTGATAGCGTGGGTAAATTTCCGGATTTGAACCTCCCCTGTCTCTTATGGTAAACTTAAAGGGTACCAAGTGGATGTGCCCCACTGAGTTAAAGACGGCTGGTGGGGAGTATTATGGACGTGCCTTACCGGGCTAAAAGCTGGCTGGTGGGGAGCATTATGGACAGGCCCCACTCAGCTAAAAGCCGGCTGGTGGGGAGCATTATGGACGTGCCCCTTTGAGCTAAAAGCCGGCTGGTGGGGAGCATTATGGATGCGTCTTATTGGGCTAAAAGCCGGCTGTTGGGGAGCATTATGGACGCACCCCACTGAGCTAAAAGCGGGCTGGTGGGGAGCATTATGGACGCACCACACTGAGCTAAAAGCCGGCTGGTCGGGAGCATTATGGACGCACCCCACTGAGCTAAAAGCCGGCTGGTGGGGAGCATTATGGATGCGCCTTATTGGGCTAAAAGCCGGCTGTTGGGGAGCATTATGGACGCGCCCCACTGAGCTAAAAGCCGGCTGGTGGGGAGCATTTTGGACGCATCACACTGAGCTAAAAGCTGGCTGGTGGGGAGCATTATGGATGCGCCTTATTGGGCTAAAAGCCGGCTGTTGGGGAGCATTATGGACGCACACCACTGAGCTAAAAGCCGGCTGGTGGGGAGCATTATGGACATGCCCCACTGAGCTGAAAGACGGTTGGTGGGGAGCATTATGGACGTGCTCCACTGAGCATTATGGACGCACCCTAGGTCGACGGGGACGTTCTCAGCCGCCCTGCAGCATTTAGGACCACCCCCACCTGGACGGCATAGAACGCCAACCATCCTTAACCCCTTAAGGACACATGACATGTGTGACCTGTCATGATTCCCTTTTATTCCAGAAGATTGGTCCTTAAGGGGTTAAGGGATTAAATATACTGTACGACACTTGTAGCCGACCGTTTCAGCAGACAAGGGGTTAAAATCCGTTTAGGCGATATTCCCCTTTCAGATATAAAGGCAGCTACTGTAGAACACCAAACTCCCGAATTGAATACAAGTGAATGCACCAAGCTCCCGAACTGCATACAAGGGAATAAGGTAGCACTCTCTATCAGCATACAGTGAATCCCCCCAAGAACGAGACAAGGCTCCGTGTTGGGGGTCAAGCAGTGGTCTGTTTATTGAGGGCTACCTGCCCCTGTATTTATGCAGGTCTCCCACCTGGTGGACCAGATGGAAGACTGTAACAACGGACAGACAAGTAGCATTTTAGGACATACAGTCACAATACTTTCCCACAATGCATCCTGGCTTCCTCCCCTCTGCCCTGGAGATAATTGAAGTAATTCAATTATCTCCCAGGACAGAGGCAAGACTCCATTATGCATGTGGTGAACACAAGATACAATATTACTTTAAAATACACAGTTACTTTTTGCACATAAAACACAGATATGTAACATATCCCCAGATAGCTCAGGTCTGAGTGCACATTATTAGGTGAATGGCACTCAGACCACACAAATACAGTTTAATCGCCATGGAGCCAAAGTCTTTAATTACACGAATAGGCTCCTTGGCATAGCTACCTGGGTTAAAACATTCCCCCAGCATAAAATAACGAATTTACATACATTCGTTAAATCGGTACGAATTAGAACCAGGGGCTGGAGGCTCAGCGGGGCTTAGCTGACACAGTGTACGGGTTTGGCGTAGGAAAGCCGGGCAGAAAAGCGCTGGCTGCCCGGGGAGCTCCAGAACACCGCCATCGTGTGGCGGCTAGGTGTAACCGCGACCACCCAGTAACAGTCAATTAAGCTGCGGTTAACCGCAGCTACTGGGTGGTCAATTGCCGGTACATTCTCGTTAAGCCGTGGTTAACCGCGGCTTCAGGGAGGTAGATGGAGGGCACACGCCAGCTTCTGGGTGGCCAATTGACGGCGCCGGCCGGCTTCCCACGGCTCTGAGGAGGCTGATAGAAGGCTGTTTTGTTCGGTAGATAGAATTTACCGAACGGCTGTGCAGAAAGGAATAAATAAATCCTTCTGCACAGTAAAATTAACCGTTTAACTGCCGGTCCATAATCCAAAGGCAGCAGGCGAGCAACCAGGCTCCTCCAATGCAATGTGGCGAGATTGGTCTCGTCACATCTCTCCCCTTTTCCAAACAGACTAACAGGGTATCTGACCTCATGCCGGTCAGTGCCCTTGTTAGTCCAGCAGCCCACCCACACAACAGAAACAGCAGTACAGCCCACCCACAATAACTGGTTACTACACCTGGGTAGAGGAGAAACTTGTCCATGTCCAGGTGCCTCACCACGGCTGTGTGGGGGACTGGTAGGCTGCCTTGGTGGGTTGCTGAGTGGGCAGAGACCAGCGGTACTCTGCCCTTTTGCCAGCACTACCGCAGGAGTAGTCTGGTTGAAGCCTGGTTGCTGGAGACCGACTGTCTCCCCTTTAGCTGCACAGCTCTGCTGCTGGAGACCGACTGTCTCCCCTTTAGCTGCACAGCTCTGCTGCTGGAGACCAACTGTCTCCCCTTTAGTTACACAGCTCTGCTGCCGGAGGGGGAGACCGGCTGTCTCCTCTTTGGCTAAACAGCCCTGTCGTTGTGGGGCAGGACCGACCGTCCCTGCCCCCTGTGTGGTAACTGCAGAGACCACGGTCCCATCTGCACAGTTGTGGGGCTTACTGTCTCCCCCTGGTATGTTAAGCTGTCGCTGAGGAGAGGGGGTAACAGGCTCCTCTCCCGATAGAACACTCTGCTGCTGGGGAAAGGAGACTGGGCTCTCTATTCCCTGCACATTAATAATCTGCCGCTGGGGAGAGGGGGTAGCATGTTCCTCTCCCATACATACTTCCAGCCTCCGTGGAGGGAGACAGACTGTCTCTCCTCCCAATAAAGAGTCCTGCTGCTGAGGAAAGGAGACTGGGCTCTCTATTCCCTGCTGGATAATCTGCCGCTGGGGACTGGAGACTGGGCTCCCAATTCCCGGCACATCACACTGCCGCTGGGGAATGGAGACTGGGATCCCAATTCCTGGCACATCACACTGCCGCTGGGGAATGGAGACTGGGCTCCCAATTCCCAAAAAATCATGCTGCCGCTGGGGAGGAGGGACACTGCTCTTCTCTCCCTGCACTTCACACTGCCTTCCCGGCATATCACTCTGCTGCTGGAGGGCAGGAACAACTACCTCTGCCCCCTGTAACTCAGCCTGCCGCTGGGGAGGGAGGACACTGCTCTCCTCTCCCTGCACTTTACACTGCCACTGGGGAATGGAGACTGGGCTCCCAATTCCCTGCAGGACCGGTGGAGAGACCTCGGTCCCATCTCCACCGCCACCTGGGGTTCTTACCAGTAAAACTTCACTCTCTCGTCCCAGCTAAATGGGTCTGGCTCTGGGTCTGTCCTGCTGCTCTCCTGCTGAGCCTTCTCACTGCATTGAAACAGCTGCTGGTACCCCTGTTCTAACTCCCGGGTCACCAGGGGGACCAGGTCTTGCTCAATTTCGTGAGTGTCGTCCCAGTCATACCTGCTCTCCCTCTACTCCAAGAGATCACTGAACCGGGGTTGTGTAGGGCTCCCAAATTCGAGCTCTGAAAAAGACTCTCATAACAAGCCAGGACCATCAAACTCCTCTCCCTCTGGCTTGTCATGCTCGGCTGTCCAGGGCAGGTACTGTGCCCCATACCACCAGAGCGCCTGGTAGGCATCCTCCAGCCACATTTCCTGCCATACCTGGAGCTCCAATTCCTTCACCCATTCCTCCAGGGGCTGCTCTCCCAGGAAGGGCATCCGCAGGGCTAGTCGCTTCTGCAATCGCTGGTCTTCCTTGGGGAGTCTCTCGCTCCGCTGGTACTCCGCAATACCCAGTGCCTGGTACCAGATGCCTTTGCGGACTGCATCTCGGTCAACCATGACACCCTCATCGTACTCCACTGCTGGTTCCATCCTGGTGCTGTCAGGGTCGCTGTACTGAGACATGCGTTGCCCACAAATTGTAAAATCGAAAGAAATGGTGTCTCCTGTAGCTGTCCTTCTGGCTGTAGGAACGATCCCGCCGCTTGCCACCAATTGTAACGGACCGTTTCAGCAGACAAGGGGTTAAAATCCGTTTAGGCGATATTCCTCTTTCAGATATAAAGGCAGCTACTGTAGAACACCAAACTCCCGAATTGAATACAAGTGAATGCACCAAGCTCCCGAACTGCATACAAGGGAATAAGGTAGCACTCCAAACTCCCGAACCGAAACCTCACGAATAGCTGTTAGCAGACGAACAGGAAAAGCTCCCAAGCGGCTTACACTCCTGGCAGTCAGTCTCTATCAGCATATAGTGAATCCCCCCAAGAACGAGACAAGGCTCCGTGTTGAGGGTCAAGCAGTGGTCTGTTTATTGAGGGCTACCTGCCCCTGTATTTATGCAGGTCTCCCACCTGGTGGACACTCCCCTAGGGGACCAGATGGAAGACTGTAACAACGGACAGACAAGTAGCATTTTAGGACATACAGTCACAATACTTTCCCACAATTCATCCTGGCTTCCTCCCCTCTGCCCTGGAGATAATTGAGAAGTAATTCAATTATCTCCCAGGACAGAGGCAAGACTCCATTATGCACGTGGTGAACACAAGATACAATATTACTTTAAAATACACAAAGTTATTTTTTGCACATAAAACACAGACATGTAACATATCCCCAGATAGCTCAGGTCTGAGTGCACATTATTAGGTGAATGGCACTCAGACCACACGAATACAGTTTAATCGCCATGGAGCCAAAGTCTTTAATTACACGAATAGGCTCCATGGCATAGCTATCTGGGTTAAAACATTCCCCCAACATAAAATACCAAATTTACATACATTTGTTAAATCGGTACAAATTAGAACCAGGGGCTGGAGGCTCAGCGGTGCTTAGCTGACACAGTGTCCGGGTTTGGCGTAGGAAAGCCGGGCAGAAAAGTGCTGGCTGCCCGGGGAGCTCCAGAACACCGCCATCGTGTGGCGGCTAGGTGTAACCGCGACCACCCAGTAACAGTCAATTAAGCTACCGTTAACCGCAGCTACTGGGTGGTCAATTGCCGGTGTGGTGGAATCTCGGTAAAAATAAATTTAGTAGGCCGAGATTACCACGTGGCATGTGTACGTGCATATGCTGACGTATCGATCAGTTGGTTGCACGAGGCAAGATACGATCAGTAGTGTACGGAGCATGTGCAAGAATACAGGATGTAGTATTCCCCCTCCTCCATTGTGCTGGACAAGCCATGCGGTCAAACAGGAAGTTAATTCTTATTTGTGTTGATTGGTTAAGAGAATGTGCGGGTGGAGCTTAATATGGGAGGAGTTATGTGCCTATATAAGGAGCCTGCACTATTGTCCGGGGCTCAGAACTTGCTGTATTTTGGTGACGTTAGTCCCTCTGAGTCCCGATCGGTGATCCAATAAAGAATCTCTTCCTTCCTGAAGAAACCTGTGTCCATCTCTCTGTGCTTCGCTTCCGTCAGTTTCTCCGGTATCATTTGGTGCATTGGCCGGGAAGCTCATCATTCAACGGTAGCTGAGAGGCAGAGGCGTGAGACGGTCTATCTTTGCCCACGTTCTCTACGGCTGCACCCCTGAACTTCTGCGTGGACCTCCCTTCGTCTCGGCGCCACTGGTCTGTTGTCCAGGAGATCATCGGCCTCTACGTGAGAAGTGCTGGGGTGTCTCCGTCGATGAGTGTGAACTCAGGTTCAGGAACGAGGAGGTAAGACAACTGCTGTTTTAGACGGCAGGACCCACTAGGGGTATACCGATTGTGCGGTAGGCCCAAAGGGGTTTTGAATCTGTGTATCTGCCCCCTCTGTCGGAGGGAAGGAGCGAAGGCGCACCGCTCGATCGAACGCTCTTTAGTCAGACCGTTTTATTTTGTTAGTCAGGCGGGGTCCTGGTGTAAATAGCCCTAGCCGGACACCGGTGTCTTGTCTAGACTAGCGTTCTAGGGTGTATATTACGTTCGCTAGGTCGGAGGGACCGGGAGACTAAGCGGCGCCTGTGTAAATTCGGTTCGCTAGCTCTCAACCTATCTGGGCTAAGTGGGAAGGCGTGTAAATTTGGAACCCACTAGACTTTTGATAGTGCGACTAAGAGGCGCCTGTGTAAATTCGGTTCTCTAGCTCGCTATATGTGGTGATTGGGCAGTGTGGCTAACCAAAACGGGTGTATATAGTTTTAGGTAGTCCATCAAGGTACTGGCCAATAGTTTAGTTGGGAATTGTAAATGTGTTAACGATTGTTTAGTAAAGTGTATATCTTGTTAGATAGCGCGAGCTCAGCCGTCTAGCGAGAGTGTTAATAGTGTGTTGCTGTATTATAGTGCACGGTACCATAACCCTGTATATTTACTGACACTGTATATAAGTACTAATCATTGTCGTCCATTGCATGTTTAACACCATAACCACTAATAATTGTATTGTGACCTTAACTTGTGCTTTGACCTATGCTAACCGTACTGTAACCGCTATTTGTAAAAGACGATGTTACTGGGGTGTGTTATAGACGGGTAATTCGTATATAGAGAATTATAGCGTGGGTGACTGTATAGTTACGCCAAAGGGCATAATATTGATTATATAGTGACTGGTGTAGCAGCTGTGTGTGTACGGGAATTCCCTGAGTGTTTATTGTTATTGTGTACGTTTCACTTGGTAACCGTACCACGTGGTGCTGTTGCCAGAGGAAACGGGTGTGACTGTTGAATAGTACGCGTGTATAGTATTCGTTGTCGACGACGTTCCATTGTTAAGTATGGGTGCGTCGCAGTCAACGATTCCGGATCCCTTAGGTTGTATGGTGAAGAATTTTAAAAAGGGATTTAAAACTTGTGATTTTGGGGTTAAAATGTCTCCTGTACGGTTGGTCACTTTGTGTACTAGGGAGTGGCCTACTTTGGTTGCGGCATGGCCGCCACGTGGCAGTTTGGATCCAACTCTGGTACAGCGCTTACACGTGGCTGTATCAGGTAGGCCTGAACTTTACGGCCAGTTTCCTTATGTTGATTGTTGGAGACAGGCCGTAAATGACTCGCCAAAATGGCTCCGGACATGCCACGAGGAGCAGTGTCGCCTCATGGTAGCTAGGACTTGTTCGTCCACTAGGACTGGTGTTAGGCCCATTTTGGACACGCCCCCTGAGTCCGAGATCCCTTTGCCGCCCCCTTACTTTCCGTTAAGAGGAAGTGACGCAAACGCAGGAAGTCCTGCAGCCCTCCCCTCATTACCCCCATCCACTTCCGCTTCCTCCTCCAGTACAGGATCCACCCCCCCTCGTACTAAATCTCCCCTTCCGGAATCAGAACCAACCCCCATTAAAAACGAATATCCTGATTTGGCGCCACTTCAGACTTCCGGTCAAGCTTCATCTAGCTCGGCTCGAAGTGTTTTATTTACCACCTTTTCCCAAAACCAAGCTCCCACATCCCCATACCCTATTTCTTCCCGACTGGAACCTATGACTGACGCCCCTCCACGTAGCCCCATACAGACCCGACAGTTGACCGGTGCCCAACAATTAAAACACTATCAGATGCCTCTTCGTCTGAATCCTGGGTCAGCCTATATCGATGCCGCAGGCCAAATGGCACATGCTGACCCAGTCTTTGTATATGTCCCATTCACAACAACCGACCTTTTAAATTGGAAGACCCACAATTCCTCGTATACTGAGAAACCACAAGCTATGACTGATCTGTTCACCTCAATAGTACAGACACATAACCCGACATGGGCTGATTGCCAGCAGTTATTAATGACTTTGTTTAACAATGAGGAAAGGACAAGAATAAATCAAGCAGCCATTAAAGCACTAGAGGATAAAGCCCGTACTTTAAACCAAGCCAATCCATCAGCATGGGCCGCAACACATTATCCCAACACCGATCCCGATTGGAATGTAAATGGTGCCGATATGGTTCAACTCAGAGCCTATAGAGACGCTATAATTGCTGGCATGAAAGCCGGAGGAAAGAAAGCTATTAACATGTCGAAGACAGTTGAGGTGATTCAGAAAAGCGATGAAGCGCCCAGTGTCTTTTATGACCGATTATTGGAGGCATACCGCTTGTATACCCCCTTTAATCCGGAAGACGCAGATAATTCCCGAATGGTGAACTCCGCCTTTGTCAGCCAAGCTTACGGAGATATTAAGCGCAAGCTACAAAAGTTAGAAGGGTTTGCAGGTATGTCAATCACCCAACTAATGGAGGTAGCGAATAAGGTTTATATGAATAGGGAAACAGAAAGCAAGAAAGAGGAAGAGCGCAAGATGCGTAAAAAGGCTGATATGCTAGCGGTAGCGATCGCAGGCGTAGATAGACGGGGCCCAGATAGAGGCGATAGTAGATGGAGTAGGGAGCCTTTGAGTAGGAATCAGTGCGCGTATTGCAAGGAAGAAGGGCATTGGAGGAACGAATGTCCGCAAAGAGAGCAGTACGAGAGAGACCTACCCAGGGCAGGCTAGGGAAACTTTAGAGGCAGAGCGAGAGGTAGAGGAGGCCCCGGAGGGAGTAATGGTTATAGAGGGAGTAATGGGAACAGAGGAAGTGTTAGGGAAGACAGGTATATTCCAGCAGCGCAAAGGTCCCGCGATAGAGAAGGTAGGGACTTCGTGGGATTGGCTGACACGGTCATGGAGGACTATTGATACCGACCGGGCTCCATCCCCCTTGGTCGAGCGGAGCCTATGGTCGATGTATCAATAGGGGGGAAAAGGAGTGCGTTCATGATCGACACTGGTGCTGAACATTCAGTGGTGACTAATCTAGTTGCTCCTCCATCTGGAAGGACTATTACTGTGATAGGAGCAACTGGAAGAAGTGCTGAAAAACCGGTTCTTAAAAGTCGACTCTGGGGGGGCGGAGCTTGACTGGTGAAGAGAACGGTCGCATGTCTGCTGAGCTCCGGGCCTCAGCAAGAGAAAAGCCCGATTTACGCTTACAAAACGGGGCAAACCCACTATAGAGAGACCCCAACACCCAAACGAGCCTAATGGGGCGAAAAAATAAAAAACTAAAACCTGACAAGCCCACGAAGGGCATGGACATCGGGGAGTTATGGCGGCAGGCACATGGAAACTCGCGCTCCAATATGGAGTCTACACATGGCGGGTGCTCCGATTTCTATGCGGAGACGTCGGATGAGGATGAAAGCATATTCTCCCCGGACCGGCCTCAGCCACCGCCGGCACGATCGCAACCCCCGCCACCCACCTCCACCTCCACGCCGGTGAGCATGGAGGCCATCAGAGAACTAATGGCGGAGCATCACCGGAAAATCTCGGAGGATATCGCCACGATCAAGACCTCACTGCAGGGCCTGTCTGGACGGGTTGGAGCAGTCGAAAACACTGTACACACCCAATCCAGCCAAATACAAAGGCTACAACAGGAGGTACAAGAGCTGAAACTGATAGCTGGGCAGACTGATCTGCGTTTCGCTGAGCTCGAAAACAAACGCCGCCTGAAGCACCTTAAGATTAGGGGCATCTCCGACAACATCCCAGAGGCTGAACTGCCCCATGTCGCTAGGAGGCTCCTTACGGCTCTATTAACCCCGAGAGTAGCCAAAGCAGTGCAAATAGAAGGCATATTTCGAATTCCCAAACCCCCTAAGGCCCCAGCCACAGCGATGAGAGACGTCGTCCTGCAGTTCCAGTCCTATAAAGACAAAACCGCAGTCCTGGGCGCTATTAGGGACCAAGCGACATACTCTTTCGAAGACATGAATCTAACTTTCTACGCTGACCTCTCTGGCACGACACTGGCCTGGAGGAGATCTCTGCAAAGACTGACATCCCTCCTGCGAGCGCAAAACATCAGGTACCGCTGGGGTCCGGCTCATACCCTACTGATCATTAAGGGCGACACTACACACACAGTACGCAGCATGCAGGAGGCTCCGACAGTATTGGAGCAGCTGAACCTCCCGTTAGACTCGAATCTGCCGACACCAGCGGATAATCCTGTGAACCCACCGAACTGGGGCAATGCCAGCGCTGAAGAATTCATCCCTAGAAGACCGACAGGCGCACCTACCACCTGAAAATACTGGGACTGGAATTCATCTTGGCGAGACAATCCCCCAACACAGCACTCACCCTAGACAGCCATCTTTCAACGAACTCACACCCGGACTAGTGGTTGGCTGACCCCCCTCTCACAAACCGATGGACACACGCTCCAAATTGGTGCAGGGCACCACTATAGGGGACCCCTTGATACTGCTGCCAATTTTAAAGCATTAACTCCAGAACTTCTGGCTTTACCTAGATGCCAAGTTGACGGTAGCAAAATTACCTCCCTTTTTTTTTTTTTTAAACTGTCAGTTAACATAGTGTGTTATATTCCATGTTTTTCTTTAACTCCCCATAGCCTGATCCCTATCATGCTTAAACTGTCGTCTGTACCTATATGCTTTTAACTCCCCTCACCAGTCAAGATCTATTTGAGCTGTGCTAATCTAACTACTTTAATAGGGCATACCAACATACTCTGTCAGCTTCGGCCCGTTTAAAGTACGCAATTCTATTAATATTCTGTTTAATTTTATTAGTATCTCTTATACTTTAGCGACAGGCTCCACGGCAGACGCAATGGCTCTAGATATACAAGCATGTAACTTTCATCACCTTGCTCTTTACCTTTAAGGCAGTTCTATTGGGCAGAGGCTCATGAGTTTATGTTTGCATTTTTTCTTAATACTGTTTTATCTTAATAATGTGTCAAGCTTGAATACTAACAACAAAAAATTGTGCAGTCTTAATCAATGTCATAATTATGTTAACCATTAGTGGCCGATTACTACTGATATGACAATACTGGCATGTATGTAACATTCATCCTGCACTCAAAAATAAAGAATTTATAAAAAAAAAAAAAAAAAAAAGTCGACTCTGTACATTGGGAGGCCACGTAGTAAAACATCAATTCCTTTATATGCCTGAATGTCCAGTCCAATTGCTGGGACGTGATATGCTATCAAAATTACAAGCGCAGATTACGTTCCTACCAAATGGAACAACATCTTTAAAGTTTAATGGACCTTCAGGTATCATGACATTATCCGTACCAAAGGAAGAAGAGTGGCGACTTTATACAGTGTTGACTAGCCAAAACCCTAGGAGTGATGAGACATTATTTAATATACCAGGAGTTTGGGCAGAGAACAACCCACCAGGACTGGCCCGCAATATTCCACCTATAAAAATTGAACTAAAACTTGGGGTTTATCCAGTGAGCCTAAGACAATACCACATCCCGCAGAAGGCTAAGAAGAACATCCAATCCTATCTGGATAAGTTCATACGGTATGGTATCCTAAAATTCTGTACTTCCCCCTGGAACACCCCATTGCTGCCTGTTCAAAAGCCCGGTACAGATGAGTATCGACCTGTGCAGGACTTGAGAGCAGTCAATGATGCGGTTGTTAGTATACATCCAGTTGTACCCAATCCATATAACCTGCTTGCTTTAATTCCGGGCGGGGCTACTTACTTCACAGTCTTAGATCTCAAAGATGCCTTCTTTTGCCTCCGAATAGCCGCAGAAAGTCAATGTATTTTCGCTTTCCAATGGGAGAACGCTGTAACGGGCTCAAAACGCCAGATGACTTGGACAAGACTGCCCCAAGGGTTTAAAAATTCACCTACCCTATTTGGTTCAGCCCTAAGTCAAGATCTACTGGATTTCGAGTCCATCCCAGGAGAGTGTGTATTGTTACAATATGTAGATGATTTGTTGATAGCAGCAGTTACAAAAGAAATCTGTCAGCAAGCAACGCACAATCTACTGCACATTCTCTGGAAGGCAGGATACAAGGTGTCTAGAAAGAAGGCTCAGTTGTGTTTGCCAACTGTCAAATATCTGGGATTCCATATTTCTGAAGGTCAAAGAATTATGGGGCCAGAGAGAAAAGAGGCTGTCTGCCAAATACCAATACCCAAGAATAGAAGACAAGTGCGAGAATTCTTGGGGGCAGCAGGCTTCTGTAGGATATGGATTCCCAGCTATGCGATACTGGCAAAACCTCTGTACGCAGCTATCAAAGGTACAGAGCACGACCCCTTCTTATGGACCCAAGAACAGCAAACGGCATTTGAAGATGTGAAGAAGGCTTTGATGAGTGCCCCAGCATTAGGTCTACCTGATCACACACGACCATTCTACCTGTATGTACACGAGCAAAGAAGAATGGCTGTGGGAGTATTGACACAGTACTTGGGATCATGGCAAAGACCTGTTGCCTACATATCTAAGCAATTGGATGCAGTGGCCAGCGGACTTCCACCTTGTCTAAGAGCCGTAGCTGCAGCCGCCCTGCTAGTAGCTGAAGCCGATAAACTCACTCTGGGTCAAGAACTTTATGTACGAGTCCCACATGCAGTACAGACGTTGTTGGATTACAAAGGAAATCATTGGTTTAGTAACAGCCGTATGACCAAGTATCAAGCAATGTTGTGTGAAAACCCAAGAGTGCATTTAGAGACTGTAAACACCTTAAATCCAGCTACCCTTTTGCCACAACCTACTGAAAGTCAACATGATTGTTTGGAAGTAATGGATGAAGTATTCTCAAGTAGACCAGATCTTCGTGATTTTCCTATCCAGAACCCCGATGTTCAATATTATACCGACGGCAGTAGTTATGTGAAAGAAGGGATCCGCTATGCAGGATATGCAGTAACAACAATAGACAAGGTGATAGAAGCTCGGCCACTGGCGAAAGGAACATCAGCACAAAAGGCAGAATTAATAGCACTAACACGAGCGTTACAATTGGCTGAAGGTTTAAGAGTAAACATCTATACGGACTCCAAATATGCGTTTTTAACCACTCATGCCCACGGAGCTTTGTATAAAGAAAGAGGACTACTGAATTCAGAAGGAAAAGAAATCAAATACGCAGCTGAAATCCTACAACTATTGGAAGCAGTGTGGGAGCCGAAAGAAGTCGGTATCATACATTGTCGAGCGCATCTGAGAGGAGATGGTGATGTAACCAAGGGAAACCGGATGGCAGATAGTGCAGCTAAGCGTGCTGCTGAATCAGGAAGACAGGAGTATGTGGAGCATATAGCTGCTCTTATACCAACTCCACTGTCCCAATGGACTCCAGTTTATACAGCTCAAGAAGAGGAGTGGTTAAAGACTGAACCAGGAAAGTATTTGGAGAACAAGTGGTATCAGCTAGAAGATGGAAGAATAGTCATACCAGCATCACTAGCGGTAGAAATTGTCCAAAATTATCACAACGGGACACATTCTGGGAGAGACAGTACTGAAGAATCTCTTAGAAAACATTTCTACATACCAAGATTGTCCAACTTGACTCAGGCCATTGTACGAAGATGTGTAACGTGTGCTAAAAATAATGCGAGACAAGGACCAGTAAAGCCACCAGGAGTCCAGTTCATGGGGGGACTCCCCATGTCCGATCTACAAATAGACTTTACAGTGATGCCTAAATCGGGTGGACATCGTTACCTGTTGGTAATTGTGTGCACCTATTCAGGCTGGGTAGAAGCATGTCCTACTCGTACAGAGAAAGCAGGAGAAGTTGTAAGATTCCTGCTACGAGAAATAATACCCCGATATGGACTACCCTGTTCTATAGGATCGGACAATGGTCCAGCTTTTGTTCATCAGTGCCTACAACAACTGACTCATATGCTTGGTATAAAGTGGAGGCTTCATACTGCATATAGACCCCAGAGTTCTGGTAAGGTAGAGAGAATGAATAGAACTATTAAGAACCAGTTGGCTAAAATGTGTCAGGAAACCCAACTTAAGTGGAACGTTCTCTTACCCATAGCTCTATTGCGAATCCGCAGTACCCCTACCAGAAGGATGGGCCTCTCTCCTTTTGAAATTATGTATGGGCGACCACCTCCCGTACTTGGTAACTTAAGGGGGGATTTGAGTCAGTTGGGAGAAGGAATTACCCGGCAGCAGGTTGTAGAGTTGGGTAAGACTATGGAGGAGGTACAGAAATGGGTACAAGATAGATTACCTGTGAATATTTATCCCCCTGTTCATAGTTATCATCCAGGAGATCAAGTGTGGATTAAAGAGTGGAATAATGTACCGTTAGGGCCCAAGTGGAGAGGTCCTTATGTTGTTCTTTTGTCTACCCCTACAGCGATAAAAGTAGCCGAAGTGACTCCGTGGATACATCACTCCAGGGTTAAACCAGCAGCAGTCGATTCTTGGCAAGTTACAGCAGATCCAGAGAATCCCTGCAAGATCCGGTTAAAACGCACTACTCAGTCGGAGTAACGAGGAACTATTGTGGATTACAAATTTTATTATTTTTGGGATTTGGTGCGTGAGTGAGAAGGCCATAATAAAGCCTGTCCGCTTACCAACACATAGTATATAAGCCAGGAAAGTCTCGAAGGGACACCTGTGAAGACGAGCAGAACTCCATTCCCTGCAGCCCTCACATCCTGGAAGCTGAGGCGCCTTCGCACGGACGAAGACTGAGGATGACGGCGAAAGATGTGCTTTTGATAGTGTTTATTTATATGTGTTTTTATATTCAGGAAGGTAGAGGTACCGACACTCCTAGCTGTGAGGTATGCATTAAGACTACGAGAACAGGTAACCATATTTCCCAAACCCTAATTTGGCATTCACAATACGAGTGTAAAGGAGATGTATCGAGATGTAGATACTTAAATATAGACTATAGTGTGTGCCATTTAGGAGTAGGAGAACCTAAGTGCTTCAGTCCGGAGTATCAACCTCGTACAATTTGGTTGACTCTCAGGAATGGAGATCCTCAGGGGACCCTAATTAATAAGACGGTGTTAGAATCCGTACATTCTTCGGGTGTCCTACTATTTGATGCGTGTAAAGCGATATCGAGTGGTAGAAAGCCGTGGAATGTATGTGGGGATCTTAGATGGGAGAGGACGTATGGGTCTAATGATAAATATATTTGTCCCAGTAGTAAAAATAAATATGTAAGTCCTAGATGCCCAAATAAAGACTATAACTTTTGCCCATATTGGTCTTGTGTGGGGTGGGCGACTTGGGGACAGACAGTAGACAAAGACATGATAGTGACTAAGTTGCCGACTAGCCCATATTGTAAGTCTATGGAATGTAATCCCATCCATATACTTATAAATAACCCCGATAAGTTCTTAGACAAATATGGCAATTTATTTGGGTTTCAGATATACGGGACGGGTTTAGATCCTGGGACATTATTGTTTATAGGGATAGAGACTGATACGGTATCCTCCCAAACTCATCAAGAATACCATTCCTTTTATGAAGAGATGAGTATAGATAATAAGATCCCCCATAATGCTAAAAACCTGTTCATCGATTTAGCCGAAAGTATTGCCGGTAGTCTTAATGTTACCAACTGCTATGTGTGTGGAGGTACTAACATGGGAGATCAATGGCCTTGGGAAGCAAAGGAGGTAATGTCCGGTTCTGAGGCAGTTGACCAACTAATATCTACACAAGCCGATTATCATATGAGTGTTAGAGGTAAATCTGAGTGGAGATTAAAGACCTCCATCATAGGTTATGTTTGCATAGCAAGGAAAGGAATAATGTATAATACTTCTGTAGGAGAATTAACTTGTCTAGGGCAAAAAGCTTATGATGATGATACAAAGAATACAACTTGGTGGTCGGCTTCAAATGTCTCAGAACCATCTAACCCGTTTGCTAGATACGCCAATTTAAAGGATGTGTGGTTTGATTTATCCATCACATCTACCTGGAGAGCCCCAGCAAATTTGTACTGGATCTGTGGTAAGAAAGCCTATTCGGAGTTGCCACAGGACTGGGAAGGGGCATGTGTGTTGGGTATGCTCAAACCATCCTTCTTCTTGTTGCCTATTGAAACAGGTGAGACTTTAGGTGTTAAAGTGTATGATGTGAATCATAGGAAGAAAAGGGGACCCATAGAGATAGGCACCTGGGAAGATAATGAATGGCCTCCCCAGCGTATCATAGATTATTATGGGCCAGCCACGTGGGCTGAGGATGGTACCTTTGGTTACAGAACCCCTATTTATATGCTCAACCGAATTATAAGATTACAGGCGGTGGTTGAGATTATCACCAACGAGACATCACAAGCGCTCAATCTTCTAGCGAAGCATAACACCAGGATGAGGACAGCAGTCTACCAAAATAGATTAGCCTTGGATTACCTTTTGGCAGTAGAGGGAGGCAGGGGCGGACTGACAGGTCGGGCAGATCGGTCATGGACCGAGGGCCCGAGGCAGTCAGGGGCCCGGCAGCACAATCATGCTCTGGCTGAGGAGAGATCTCCTCAGCCAGAAAACATGATTTCTCCGTTATTCTAGTGATATGCTGCAGGACCACTGCAGCATATCACTCTGTAGTTAACCCCCTCCCCCCTCCCCCGTTTCCCCTCTCTCAGGGAGTCCTGGCAGTGAGTATTCAGTTCTTGCAGCCAGGTCTCCAGCCTTGCGGTGCTGTGTGTGAGGAGGAAGAGGCGGGGCCAGGAAGTGACATCACGTCCTGCCCTGCCTGAAGAGCACTGGACGATAAGGAGCTGGAGCAGCCTGGCATACAGCACAGGTAAGCTTCTTATAATTTTAATTCACCCCCCCTGTCTCCCTGTACCCAAATCAGCCCCCCCAGTACCCAAATCAGCCCCCCTGTACCCAAATCAGCCCCCCCAGTACCCAAATCAGCCCCTCCCAGTACCCAAATCAGCCCCCCCAGTACCCAAATCAGCCCCCCCTGTACCCAAATCAGCCCCCCTGTACCCAAATCAGCCCCCCCTGTACCCAAATCAGCCCCTCCAGTACCAAATCAGCCCCTCCCAGTACCCAAATCAGCCCCCCCAGTACCCAAATCAGCCCCCCCCCCAGTACCCAAATCAGCCCCCCTGTACCCAAATCAGCCCCCCCAGTACCCAAATCAGCCCCCCCAGTACCCAAAATCAGCCCCGCCAGTACCCACCTAAGCCCCCCCAGTACCCAAATCAGCCCCCCCAGTACCCACATCAGTCCCCCTGTACCCACATCAGCCCCCCCAGTACCCACCTCAGCCCCCCCAGTACCCACCTCAGCCCCCCCAGTACCCACCTCAGCCCCCTGTACCCACCTCAGCCCCCAGTACCCACCTCAGCCCCCAGTACCCACCTCTGCTCCCACCTCAGCCCCCTGTACCCACCTCAGCCCCCCTGCACCCACCTCAGCCCCCCGGTACCCACACAAGCCCCCCGGTACCCACACAAGCCCCCCGGTACCCACCTCTGCACCCACCTCAGCCCCCCAGTACCCACCTCAGCCCCAGTACCCACATCAACCCCCCAGTACCCACATCAGCACCCCTCTACCCACCTCAGCACCCCTTTACCCACCTTAGCCTCCAGTACCCACGTCTGCTCCCACCTCAGTCCCCCTGTACCCACCTCAGCCCCCCTCTACCCACCTCTGCCCCCCTCTACCCACCTCTGCCCCCCTCTACCCACCTCAGCACCGCTGTACCCACCTCAGCACCGCTGTACCCACCTCAGCACCGCTGTACCCACCTTAGCCCCCAGTACCCACCTCTGCACCCACCTCAGCCCCCAGTACCCACATCATCCCCCCAGTACCCACCTCTGCTCCCACCTCAGCCCCCCTGTACCCACCTCAGCCCCCAGTACCCACCTCTGCCCCCCTGTACCCACCTCTGCTTCCACCTTAGCCCCCCTGTACCCACCTCAGCCCCCAATATCCACCTCTGCTCCCACCTCAGCCCCCCAGTACCCACCTCGGCCCCCCTGTACCCACTTCGGCTACCACCTAAGCCCCCCTGTACCCACCTCTGCTCCCACCTCAGGGCCCACATCAGCCCCCTGTACCCACTTCTGCCCCCCTGTACCCACCTCAGTGCCCACATCAGCCCCCCTGTACCCACCTCAGCCCCAGTACCCACCTCAGCTCCCCAGTACCCACCTCAGCCCCTAGTACCCACATCAGCCCCCCTGTACTCACATCAGCCCCCCTGTACCAACCTCTGCTCCCACCTCAGCCCCCCTGTACCCACCTCAGCCCCCAGTACCCACCTCAGCCCCCTGTACCCATCTCTGCTCCCACCTCTACCCCTCATTACCCACCCCAACCTCCTTTACCCACCTCAGCCCCCAGTACCCACTTCTGCTCCCACCTCAGCCCCCAGTACCCTCCTCTGCTCCCACCTCAGGCCCCCAGTACCCATCTCTGCTCCCACCTCTACCCCTCATTACCCACCTCAACCTCCTTTACCCACCTTAGCCCCCAGTACAATTGAAGATACGGAGGGGGAGACATCTCCCCTTGCACCCACCTCAGCCCCCTTTCTCCCTGTACCCACCTCGGCCCCCCTGTACTAACCACAGCTCCACCTGCACCCACCTCAGCCCCCCTGTACTAACCACAGCTCCCCCTGCACTTGCCTCAGTTCCCGTGCACCTACCTCAGCCACCATTCCTCCTTGCACTTACCCCAGGATCTACCTATCCCTGTACCCACCTAATCCCCTATGCACCAACCACAGCCCCTATGCCACCTCCACCTACCATAGCTCCTATGCCTTCCAGTACCCACCACAGCCACTATGTCCCTCCCTGTGCCCACTACAGCCTCTATGTCCCATCCTGTGCCCACAACAGCTCCTTGTCTATCCGCACCCACCACAGCTCCTTCTGCACACACCACATCTCCCCCTGCACCCACCTCAGCTCTCCCTTTACCCACCTTAGCCTCCTGTGTCCCTACACCAACCACAGCTTCCCCTGCACCCACCTCAGCCCCGTCTGCATCCACCACAGCTGCTCCTGCACCCACCTCACCCCCCCTGCACTCACCTCAGCCACCATTCCTCCCAACACTCACCCCAGGATCTACCTATCCATGTTTCCACCCAAGCCCCTATGCTCCCACCACATCCCTTATGCCACCTCCAACTACCATAGCTCCTATCCCTTTCAGTACCCACCACAGCCCCTATGTCCCTTCCTGAGCTCACCACAACATCTATGTCCCACCTCATACTCTGTCCAGCCCCACCCCCACTTCAGTCCCCGTGCCTCCCTGAGCCCACCTCAGTCCCCGCGCCTCACAGTGCCCACCACAGCCCCTGTGCCTCCCTGCACCTATTTCAGCATTTATCCCCCTACACACACACTACAGCCACTATCCAACTTATACACAGTAGAACCTCTATTATACAAACACGCACACACACTACAGCCCCAGTAACCACGAGATGCCTACTACAGATTCTATCCCACACACACTGCAACACAGCCAGCCCTCTCTACTCACATAATGCACTGCAAATAGCCCCATTCACACATGCAAAAACCCACAAGGAGCCTTACTGTATAGACACACCACAAGCAGCATACAAAATGACACATACACACACATACAAAATGACATGCAGCCTCCCTTCACATACACATCACAAACAGCATACCCACCATTGCAATACTGCACACAGCCTTCACACACACAACTTTTACAATCTCTTATAAAGCGCCAACATATTCTGCAGCACTGTACAATAGGTAAAACAAAAGAAAGGATTAATCTAACACAACACTTTGACATACAGGAACACATCACTAACCACATCCCCACACACGCAACCCCACAAGTAGACTCCAAACACATGTGGCTTGTTTTAAGGTTGTACATGTGGGGGATGCTGCTTGTGATGTCCAAAGCAAAATTAGTGGAAGTGTGTAATTAAATTTGCTTTATTTTAATTGCTGGGGAGGCACGCCAGCAAGGGTTACTCCATCTAAAAACAGTGTTTATTAAAACACTGGTTTTGGTTGGATTAACCCCTTAAAAGTAAATCTGGCCTTTTTGGGGGGCACTCGGGGATGTGGGAGTCAGGGATGTGTGGCTCTCACACATCCATTCTGTGTGCTGGGCAGCCTACACATAAATATGTGTAAAAGCACCAGAAAGAAGGGGTAGAAGAATAGCAGGGAACCAGAAAACCTTGTACCAGGACCAGGAGGGCGGGCCCTTGATCACCCACTGCCCGAGGGCCCTGTGAGGTGTCAGTCCGCCCCTGGAGGGAGGTGTATGTGGGAAGTTTAACCTGAGCAATTGCTGTCTTCAAATAGATGACGAAGGGCAAGCAATAGCTGAGCTTACTAGCCATATGGTTAAACTAGCGCATGTGCCTACTCAGGTATGGAAAGGGTATAATCCAAGTAGTTGGTTTGGTAGCTGGTATGAGTGGTTTGGAGGGCTTAAGGCAGTGGTAGGTGGAGTCCTACTGATTTTAATGTTGTGTCTAGTCCTGCCGTGTCTTATACCCTTAGTAGTTAGGTCTGTGCAAAGCCTGATAGGAAATATAGCAGAGAGGAAGGCTGCTGCACAGATAATGGCGATTTATAAGTATAAGGCTTTAGATCAGGGAGAACCAATGCAGGAAGATGAGTGTTAAAAGATTCACATCATAAGATAAGTCTGGTCTGGTTCAAGGTAACTTGCGGTGTATGCAAACCAAGGTTAAGTGATGCCTCAAGTAATTGTAAAATATCAAGAGGCATCAAAGGGGGGAATGTGGTGGAATCTCGGTAAAAATAAATTTAGTAGGCCGAGATTACCACGTGGCATGTGTACGTGCATATGCTGACGTATCGATCAGTTGGTTGCACGAGGCAAGATACGATCAGTAGTGTACGGAGCATGTGCAAGAATACAGGATGTAGTATTCCCCCTCCTCCATTGTGCTGGACAAGCCATGCGGTCAAACAGGAAGTTAATTCTTATTTGTGTTGATTGGTTAAGAGAATGTGCGGGTGGAGCTTAATATGGGAGGAGTTATGTGCCTATATAAGGAGCCTGCACTATTGTCCGGGGCTCAGAACTTGCTGTATTTTGGTGACGTTAGTCCCTCTGAGTCCCGATCGGTGATCCAATAAAGAATCTCTTCCTTCCTGAAGAAACCTGTGTCCATCTCTCTGTGCTTCGCTTCCGTCAGTTTCTCCGGTATCACCGGCACACGCTCGTTAAGTCGCGGTTAACCGCGGCTTCAGGGAGGTAAATGGAGGGCACACCCCAGCTGCTGGATGGCCAATTAACGGCGCCTGCCGGCTCCCCACGGCTCTGGGGAGGCTAAGAAAGGGCTGTTTGTTCGGTAGATAGAATCTACCGAACGGCTGTGCAGAAAGGAATAAATAAATCCTTCTGCACAGTAAAATTAACCGTTTAACTGCCGGTCCATAATCCAAAGGCAGCAGGCGGGCAACCAGGCTCCTCCAATGCAATGTGGCAAGATTGGTCTTGTCACAACACTATATGTTATTTATGTCATTTATGTGTTAATTTATTGAATGGTTTGTTATATTTATAGATTTATAATTAAAGATGGATGTGTTATGTAGTAGTTATATGTTTTAAATAAATTCTGTGGCCTGTTTCGTCCAACGTTGATGTCTGTGTTTATTGGGGATTTAAGGGTTGTTATGGGGATGGTTATCTCATCCAGTGCCCACTATGTACATAAGAGGTTTGTAAACCTGGGCTGCCTGCATCGAGACATTATACAGAGATATTTGCCAGCACCGGGATCTTCAATACATGCTACCAAATCACTTCCTGACCTTCAGCAGATCATCACTCCCATACTCACCTGTAATGCCATCGCCACTGTCATTAACAAAGTACATATTATCATCCCAGCCAATCCCAAGAGGTGCAGCGTGCGCCGTCCAGTCCTCTCCACGAGAAACAGCTATAAAAAGAGTGGAGAACTCATTGTAATAGAATGCCCTATACGGTGGGGTTGGAGGACATTAAGTGGTCACAGCAGGAGTTTGTGGGAAATGTGGCTGTTCTCAGAACATTTATTAATTTAACAAATTGACAAGTCTTTTCTTCTTTGTTTAAAAGACTCATGGCTGCTGCAATTAGGATCTGGGTAGAAAGTTATAGGAATGCCATGCGCAGGGCCGGATTAACATAGGGGCTGATGGAGCTGCAGCTCCAGGGCCAGGCCCATGGAATAGGCCCATTTAAAAAAAAAAAAACTACTCTTAGGTTTGCCACCTGACTGGTATTTTACTGTCACAGCCTGTATTTGAAGCTGCCTGGCCGTGCCGGTATTGCAGTAATACCGGCAATACAAATGCAGGTATTTTTCTCAGAATAAATGGAGATTACTCTGCAATACCAGCACCAGCCAGTAGGGGTCACTGTGTGTGGAGAGAGGCAGGGATAGAAAGTTACAGCATATCCCAGCCTTTCTCTACTACCCACTGATCCGTGGGGGAGCAGCAACACAGCACAGAGTCTAGACAGCAGCTCTACAGCTCAGGTAAGTGAGAGAGGGGGGAAAGGCAGCAGGGACACATGGGGACACTGAGACACATGGGGACACTGAGACACTAGGGGACACTGACACTAGGGGACACTGAGACACTAGGACACATGGGGACACAGACACTGGGAGACCTGGGAACACTGAGACACTTGGGGACACTGAGACACTAGGTGACACTGAGACACTAGGGGACATATGGGGACACTGAGACACTAGAGGACACAGACACTAGGGGACACATAGGGACACAGACACTAGGGGACACTGAGACACTAGGACACATGGGAACACAGACACTGGGAGACCTGGGAACACTGAGACACTTGGTGACACTGGAAAACATGGGGACACTGAGACACTGGGACACATGGGAATGCTGAGACACATGGGGATGTTGTGAGACATAGGGACATTGGGAGACACTGAGACATTGGGAAACGGAGACACTCATGTCTCCCAGTGTCCCCATGTCCCCCAGCCAGTGTCCCTAGTGTCTCCCAGTGTCTGTGTCCCATGTCTCTCAGTGTGCCTAGTGTCCCTATATGACCCAGTGTCCCCATGTCTATGTCCACAACTGTCCCCATGTCTCCCAGTGTCCCCAATTGTTGGTCTACCAGCCAGTGTCCCCTAGTCTCCCATTGTCCCCTAGTCTCCCAGTGTCTGTGTTCCAATGTCTCTGTGTCCCTAGTGTCTTAGTGTCCCCAAATGTTTCAGTGTCCCCATGCCTCCCAGTGTCTGTGTTCCTAGTGTCTCAGTGTGCCTAGTGTCCCCATGTCTCCCAGTGTCCCTATATGTCCCAGTGTCCCCATGTCTATGTCCACAACTGTCCCCATGTCTCCCAGTGTCCCCAAGTGTATGTCTCCCAGCCAGTGTCCCCTAGTCTCCCAGTGTCTGTTTCCCTAGTGTCTCAGTGTCCCCATTTCTCCCAGTTTCCCTAAAGGTCTCAGTGTCCCTATGTCTCAGTGTCCCTCACTGTGTTCCCAGTATCCTAGTGACATGGGGATACACTGAGACATTAGGACACTGGGAGAAATGGGGACACTGAGACACTGGGAGACTAGGGGACTGGGCGACATGAGGACACTGACACTGTGATACATAGGGACACTGAGACACTGGGTGACTTGCGAGACTGAGACACTGGGAGACAGGGAGACAGTGGGAGCAATCCATCTATACAGCAGAATCAAATTGTGAGTAGTTTCTTGGTGATTTTACAGAATTTTCTCTGATGTCACTCCTTGTGATTTACATCATGTGATGTCATGCATAACTAATTAATTATACAAATGATTAAGGCTGGTATTTTTTTTCCAAGAAAGGTGGCAACCTTAACTACTCTTCACATACTCTTGCTTAAAGGAGCACTATAGGGTCAGGAACACAATCATGTATTTCTGACCCTATTATGTTAAAACCACCACCCTGGCCCTTTCTTGCCTCCCTAAATATAGCAAAATATTACTTGTATTCAAGTCTGCAGCTGCTGGCTCTGCCTCTGAACTGACTGTCTGCTGACATCATCAGAAGTGGTGGTCTGAGCAAATTACAATACTTCCCCATAGGATTGGCTGAGAATGTCAACTAGGCAGATCAGGGGCAGAGCCAGCACAAGTCCAACATAGCCCTGGCAATCAACATCTCCTCACAAAGATACATTGAATCAATGCATCTCTATGAGGAAAGTTCAGTGTCTGCATGCAGAGGGTGGAGACACTGAATGGCCGTGCTGCACACTAGGCAGTACTGCCCCAGGAAGCACCTCTAGCAGCCATCTAAGGAGCGGCCAGTGGAGTTATTTTTTCTGAAAAGACAGTGTTTACTGCAAAAAGCTTGAATGGAATGATTCTACTTACCAGAACAAATACAATAAGCTGTAGTTGTTCTGGTGACTATAGTGTCCCTTTAAGTTTGGAAGCTTAAGAGGGATGTATGGGAACAAAACTTGTGTGGACTGGCTGACAATAAAATTAGTTTAGGTAATGCAGACGTTGGTCTCTCTAACACTGTGGCATGTCCCCTTTCTTCTACACTTACTACATGCACCTTTTCTCTGTCTCAGACAATATACCAGGAACTTCTGCCTGCTAGTAAGAAGGTAAAGAGACAAGTGGACCAGCGAGTGCTAGGGGACAGTCCTTGGAAAGCATGGAGTGAGCGCATCATTAGACGCATTTATGTCAAGCTCAGGGTGCTGCCTGCATAGTATGCCCTTAGGTGGCCAGCCTGCAGGATTGGCGGGCAGCCTGACATGCATTCATGCCAGGCTGACCTTCCAATTCTTTGGACAAACATGCCCCCTTTTTGGGCATGTTCACCCCCTTTTAGCAGGTCTGGTCACATGATTCGCGCCATTGGCAAACCTTTTACCCCACCCATTAACTTCCTGCTTCACTGGACACTGCTGTTAGGGGTTATGGATTTACTTGAAAGATGAAAGCATAAGTTAGAGAGAGATTAGCTTAGAGTATGTATTTTCTTATAGCTGCATCCTATGAGTTTCCCTCCAGCACCAACTCCATCAGATACATGACGCTTGGGAGGTATGACTGTTTTAGTGTTTTTGGTCGATAAGATTCCGTAATTAGGCCCATCATAATTGTCAGCACCAGGCCCACTGTGCTCTTAATCCGGCCCTGGCCATGCGTACTCCCTAAACCTGGGCTGAGCAGGGAATCATGGGAACAAATGATTCTTTTTTTAATGTTGCAATGGCAGTAAAAGCCAGAGTGTAATTGTTTTTCCAAATTTTTCAGACTGAGCACACTGATTGTCTGTCTTGTTACGCAATTATACTGATAACACAGATCTACCTACAACAGACAGAGCAATATTCTCACCGATACAACAGTAAATGCTGTGTTTACAATCCCTGCACCAATTGTAGCATAAATCGGCTGCTCCACGCCGGCCTTGGAGAATATATCGGTGGAGTAATAGAAAATCTGGAGGAGAAAAACAGTCATTATCAGTCTAACGTGAACACATCTTATGTCACAGGGCAGAAAGAGACTCATAGCGCCCCCTGTCTGTTTCACTATGCAGTGGGAGGGACAGAGTCATAGCGCCCCCTGTCTGTGTCGACCCTGCAAGGGAGAGAAAGAGACTCATAGCGCCCCCTATCTGTGTCACTGTGTCACCCTACAGGGGGAGGGACAGAGTCATAGCGCCCCCTGTATGTATCACCCTGCAGGGGAGCGAAAGACTCATAGCGCCCCTTGTCTGTGTCACCCTGCAAGGGAGAGAAAGAGACTCATAGCACCCCCTGTCTGTGTCACTGTGTCACTCTGCAGGGGGAGGGACAGAGTCATAGCGCCCCCTGTATGTATCACCCTGCAGGGGAGCGAAAGACTCATAGTGCCCCCTGTCTGTGTCACCCTGCAGGGCAGAAAGAGACTCATAGCGTCCCTTGTCTGTGTCACCCTGCAAGGGAGAGAAAGAGACTCATAGCGCCCTCTGTCTGTGTCACTGTGTCACTCTGCAGGGGGAGGGACAGAGTCACCCTGCAGGGCAGAAAGAGACTCATAGCGCCCCCTGTATGTATCACCCTGCAGGGGAGAGAAAGACTCATAGCGAAAGACTCACTGTGTCACTCTGCAGGGGGAGGGAAAGACTCATAGCGGCCCCTGTCTGTGTCACTGTGTCACCCTGCAGGGGAGGGACAGACTCATACTGCCTCCTGTCTGTGTCACCCTGCAGAGCAGAAAGAGACTCATAGCGCTCCCTGTCTGTGTCACTGTGTCACCCTACAGGGTGAGGGACAGACTCATAGCGCCCCCTGTCTGTGTCACTCTGCAGGGGGAGGGACAGACTAATAGCGCCCCCTGTCTGTGTCACTCTGCAGGGGGAGGGACAGACTCATAGAGCCCCCTGTCTGTGTCACTTTGTCACCCTGCAGGGGAGGGACAGACTCATAGCGCCTCCTGTCTGTGTCACTGTGCAGGGGAGGAAGAGACTCATAGTGCCCCCTATTTGCAGGGGGTGGAACAGACTCATAGCGTGTCACCCTACAGGACAAAAAGATTCAAAGCGCCCCCCTGTCTGTGTCACTGTGAGCCCTGCAGGAAGAGGGTCCAACTCATAGTGCCACCTGTCTGTTTCACTGTGTCACCCTGCAGGACAAAAAGAGATTTATAGCGCCCCCTGTCTGTGTCACTGTGAACCCAGCAGGAAGAGGGTCCAACTCTTAGTCTGATACTGAGATCCTGGTTTATTTAGAAGGTTTGCCATATCTCACCGCATTGATGCCAGACAGTTGCTGAGATAATTGCAGGATGATGGCCACCAGAATGGGCTGTCTATAAGTGCGGGACCTGAAGATCTGGAAAATAGAAACCTTGGGCTCAGAGTCCATTTGCCTCTTCTCCTCTTTCATTTCAGACAGATCA